>NC_092670.1:41269587-41372087 GCF_964355755.1 Antedon mediterranea
CTACTCAATCCTAGTTTATCTCACTTTCATCTTGTATGCTACACAGCCTACTCAATCCTAGTTTATCTCACTTTCATCTTGTATTCTACACAGCCTACTAAATCCTAGTTTATCTCACTTTCACCTTGTATGCTACACAGCCTACTCAATCCTAGTTTATCTCACTTTCACCTTGTATGCTACACAGCCTACTAAATCCTAGTTTAGCTCACTTTCACCTTGTATGCTACATAGCCTACTCAATCCTAGTTTATCTCACTTTCACCTTGTATGCTACACAGCCTACTAAATCCTAGTTTATCTCACTTTCACCTTGTATGCTACACAGCCTACTCAATCCTAGTTTATCTCACTTTCACCTTGTATGCTACACAGCCTACTAAATCCTAGTTTATCTCACTTTCACCTTGTATGCTACACAGCCTACTCAATCCTAGTTTATCTCACTTTCACCTTGTATGCTACACAGCCTACTCAATCCTAGTTTATCTCACTTTCACCTTGTATGCTACACAGCCTACTAAATCCTAGTTTATCTCACTTTCACCTTGTATGCTACACAGCCTACTAAATCCTAGTTTATCTCACTTTCACCTTGTATGCTACACAGCCTACTCAATCCTAGTTTATCTCACTTTCATCTTGTATGCTACACAGCCTACTAAATCCTAGTTTATCTCACTTTCACCTTGTATGCTACACAGCCTACTAAATCCTAGTTTATCTCACTTTCACCTTGTATGCTACACAGCCTACTCAATCCTAGTTTATCTCACTTTCACCTTGTATGCTACACAGCCTACTAAATCCTAGTTTATCTCACTTTCATCTTGTATGCTACACAGCCTACTAAATCCTAGTTTATCTCACTTTCACCTTGTATGCTACACAGCCTACTCAATCCTAGTTTATCTCACTTTCATCTTGTATGCTACACAGCCTACTCAATCCTACTTTATCTCACTTTCACCTTGTATGCTACACAGCCTACTAAATCCTAGTTTATCTCACTTTCACCTTGTATGCTACACAGCCTACTCAATCCTAGTTTATCTCACTTTCACCTTGTATGCTACACAGCCTACTCAATCCTAGTTTATCTCACTTTCACCTTGTATGCTACACAGCCTACTAAATCCTAGTTTATCTCACTTTCACCTTGTATGCTACACAGCCTACTAAATCCTAGTTTATCTCACTTTCACCTTGTATGCTACACAGCCTACTCAATCCTAGTTTATCTCACTTTCACCTTGTATGCTACACAGCCTACTAAATCCTAGTTTATCTCACTTTCACCTTGTATGCTACACAGCCTACTCAATCCTAGTTTATCTCACTTTCACCTTGTATGCTACACAGCCTACTCAATCCTAGTTTATCTCACTTTCACCTTGTATGCTACACAGCCTACTAAATCCTAGTTTATCTCACTTTCACCTTGTATGCTACACAGCCTACTAAATCCTAGTTTATCTCACTTTCACCTTGTATGCTACACAGCCTACTCAATCCTAGTTTATCTCACTTTCACCTTGTATGCTACACAGCCTACTCAATCCTAGTTTATCTCACTTTCACCTTGTATGCTACACAGCCTACTAAATCCTAGTTTATCTCACTTTCACCTTGTATGCTACACAGCCTACTCAATCCTAGTTTATCTCACTTTCACCTTGTATGCTACACAGCCTACTAAATCCTAGTTTATCTCACTTTCACCTTGTATGCTACACAGCCTACTAAATCCTAGTTTATCTCACTTTCACCTTGTATGCTACACAGCCTACTCAATCCTAGTTTATCTCACTTTCACCTTGTATGCTACACAGCCTACTAAATCCTAGTTTATCTCACTTTCACCTTGTATGCTACACAGCCTACTAAATCCTAGTTTATCTCACTTTCACCTTGTATGCTACACAGCCTACTCAATCCTAGTTTATCTCACTTTCACCTTGTATGCTACACAGCCTACTCAATCCTAGTTTATCTCACTTTCACCTTGTATGCTACACAGCCTACTAAATCCTAGTTTATCTCACTTTCACCTTGTATGCTACACAGCCTACTCAATCCTAGTTTATCTCACTTTCACCTTGTATGCTACACAGCCTACTCAATCCTAGTTTATCTCACTTTCACCTTGTATGCTACACAGCCTACTCAATCCTAGTTTATCTCACTTTCACCTTGTATGCTACACAGCCTACTAAATCCTAGTTTATCTCACTTTCACCTTGTATGCTACACAGCCTACTAAATCCTAGTTTATCTCACTTTCACCTTGTATGCTACACAGCCTATTAAATCCTAGTTTATCTCACTTTCACCTTGTATGCTACACAGCCTACTCAATCCTAGTTTATCTCACTTTCATCTTGTATGCTACACAGCCTACTAAATCCTAGTTTATCTCACTTTCACCTTGTATGCTACACAGCCTACTAAATCCTAGTTTATCTCACTTTCACCTTGTATGCTACACAGCCTACTAAATCCTAGTTTATCTCACTTTCACCTTGTATGCTACACAGCCTACTAAATCCTAGTTTATCTCACTTTCACCTTGTATGCTACACAGCCTACTCAATCCTAGTTTATCTCACTTTCACCTTGTATGCTACACAGCCTACTAAATCCTAGTTTATCTCACTTTCACCTTGTATGCTACACAGCCTACTAAATCCTAGTTTATCTCACTTTCACCTTGTATGCTACACAGCCTACTAAATCCTAGTTTATCTCACTTTCACCTTGTATGCTACACAGCCTACTCAATCCTAGTTTATCTCACTTTCACCTTGTATGCTACACAGCCTACTCAATCCTAGTTTATCTCACTTTCACCTTGTATGCTACACAGCCTACTCAATCCTAGTTTATCTCACTTTCACCTTGTATAGTATGTTGTTATGTTGTATTCACTTTATATGCTACACTGCATACATGTCACATTTGTTCACCTTGATCAACAAATGGAATTCTCATACTAAATTATATTACTGAATATTTTACATATTTACTTACTATAATCATTGCTCTATGTTGCCTGTAAATATGATTTACAATGAAATGTCCAAAATATTTAATATAGTAGTAAGTATATACAATGTAAGCTACTGTATCTAGGCGTACATGTATTAGTATTATAAATTAATTTCGTAATCACCCATTAGTTCCAGTAATAAAGTTATTTTTACTGATTTTACCAATAAATATTTTAGTTCCTTGATATTAGAATATAAACATTGAATGTGTAATTCTTTATAATGGCACTTAACATCATCATTATTTATGTGAAGGGCCTTCTTTACACGACCAAGTGTAATATGAGATGCCTTCTTTACACGACCAAGTGTAATATGAGATGCCTTCTTTACACGACCAAGTGTAATATGAGATGCCTTCTTTACACGACCAAGTGTAATATGAGATGCCTTCTTTACACGACCAAGTGTAATATGAGATGCCTTCTTTACACGACCAAGTGTAATATGAGATGCCTTCTTTACACGACCAAGTGTAATATGAGATGCCTTCTTTACACGACCAAGTGTAATATGAGATGCCTTCTTTACACGACCAAGTGTAATATGAGATGCCTTCTTTACACGACCAAGTGTAATATGAGATGCCTTCTTTACACGACCAAGTGTAATATGAGATGCCTTCTTTACACGACCAAGTGTAATATGAGATGCCTTCTTTACACGACCAAGTGTAATATGAGATGCCTTCTTTACACGACCAAGTGTAATATGAGATGCCTTCGTTTCAGCTAATTTAAACCACATAAGGGAAGACCAGGAAGGACAATCACCAATGACAAACTTGTATGTAAAAATGTAGATAAATGATAAGGCTGTGCTTATTTCACTATTATGAGTTTCAACTCTAGTAGTACTGTATTTGGTTTTCTTGGAAGTATTGTTTCGTTGTATATGGAATTTTTATTCTGAAATAACGTAATCAATCAACAAACTTGGTTTTTATACATTTATTGCTTAAAATAAGTATAAAAAGCAAACATATAACTTGTCATTCAACAATTGCACAATAAATTAAAGATAAAAATAAATCAAGATGAATAAATAAGTTATAAATAATGTTAAACAAAAAGAAAATGATATAGAGTTTTTCTTTATTACTTAAAAAAAATATAGGGAGCGACTGTATCCAATTAATATGCCTCTTTCTATTTAAATAACTATTATACTCTTCACAAGAACAAAACTATAAATGCTACAATTGCTATGTACCAAAGTACATCTTGCATAGTTATATAAATAGCTTTTAAACAGTAGAAAAAAGTAGACAACATTAACAAACAGTATAAGGAAAATGTTCAAATTGAAACTAAAAGACAAGTAGTTAAAACCACTTGCTTAAATTTAAAAGACAAGTAGTTAAAACCACTTGCTTAAATTTAAAAGACAAGTAGTTAAAACCACTTGCTTAAATTTAAAAGACAAGTAGTTAAAACCACTTGCTTAAATTTCATTTGGCCTATCATCCACCTTTTGACTACTACATAAACTATTTTCACGTTCTCAATTCTTCTGTAGCATAATAATACTAGATTTACTTTACAGTTAGATTTTGCATAACTTTAGCAACTTTTTCAACATCTTTCTTTTGCTGTACATCTTTTACAAGTTTAATGTCATCTAGAGATTTTGATCTTCTACGACGTATAGATCTAATACAAGCAAGGTTTGATTGGTTAGAATTCTCTGTGAATGTGACATCATCCTCATCAGTTTCCATTTTTGTCTCAAAACGTCTTGGATTGTAATACGGCTTGAGATAATACTTTCTAAATCGCCTTTCCCGGGTAGCTTTACTATAGTTCTCTTGCCTCTCCATTCTTGTTGTTGTTGAACAACTGGGACTTTTCTGAGCTTCATCGCTTTCAGTTATTCCTTCTTGTGGAACATATTTGATGGGGCCCAAACCTGTAACAAATGTTGGATTCATGCAAAGAACTTGGTAACTGGAAGAACTTTTTTTGCTTTCTCTTTCATTTTTCCTTTCTCTTTCATTTTTCCTACTTTTCTCCAGCAGAAATTGTTTACGGCTGTCTGTTACAACACTGAGCATGCCCAATTCCTGCAGAGCATTATCCACATTCATGCTTCTTGCTGCTGCCTTTAAAAAAGATAAATGCATAATAATTATTTGTTTACTTGTCCCTCGTATCGTAATCATAATGATTTACAAAACCAGTACAGTATTTAATAACATTAATAGAAATTATCTGAAATTAGAATGACTATATAATTAATTTAAAGCCAAGCATTCAAGCAAGTACAACAATAACAAATTATTAAAAAAACCAAAACACAACAATCCATTCCAGATTATGGGAAGTGTAGAACCGGCCTTTAACTGTCATTTTATTGATTTCTGTTGATCGATATGTAGCGCGCCTGGCTGTGTGTGATGACCGAATCGTCCCGCCCGGATTCTTGACTGAATCGGTCCAACAACTACCTACCACACTGCACCACCAGCAGGCAGGCTAGGCCCAGCAGGGACGATTCAGCCCAGCCAGGTTTGGCACCCAATATACGTACACTCAACTAACTCAAGTGTATAATATCCAAATATCTTACCCTTTCTTTTAATTAAATTAATATACACTGTACTTCCCATATACCTGCAGGCAGAAGAGTTTAAAAAGCAATCTAAACGGCTAGCCTAGTTAATTGTGTTAGCTCCTTTTTGTAATGTAATGTTTACGTATATAGCGCCCTCAGTACCGAAGGACACATCTCCCACACGAACGCGCCAATAAAAATCTTTATACCAAAAAAAACAACGTATTTTTTATTTACGTTTAGTGTATTCAATAAATAAATCCAAACTAAAAAAAATGTATTAATGCATAATTTTTCCATTCATATATTATGTTTTAATTATTTTTTTGCAAAAGAAATTACACAAAGTTGTTACAGTAGAGTATTGATTTAACAAACACACACATTAAAATGTCAGCCTCCTGTAAAATATTTTTTGTTGCTTGTAATACTGTATTCCCATAGTTTTAACCTAAGTCTACCCATCATTTTTGAATTAATTCATTTGAATCATTCTAAAGGAACATGGATGAAGATAGAAGAGCCAGTGGGGGTTTGCTTCTTAAAAACTTGAAATTAGCATCGCATTCTATCCTCGAGTCAATGAATGGACGATCTCCATGTCCAAATTGCAAAGCATCAAGAAAGTTTTATTGCTATACTTGTTATGTACCGGTTGAAGAACTCAAAGATAAAGTTCCACAAGTAAAGGTAAATGTTTACTTTCAATTTCTAACAATATCTAACTAAAGACTGATTGGTAATTATCAAATTAATCTGACATCAATCAATAGTACTATAGTACTTAGTAGAGGGGGTAGGCGAACTTACTACTGAACCTTTTTAATTTACACGTGCGTAGCCTGTCACTTTTGACGTGCTCGTATAACGTAATTTCGAGTTGAAAAGTAAGTCAAGAAAACAGAAATCGGGCAAAAAGAGTGCGCAATAACATTTAACGCGCAGTGCGCGCGCAAAAATCTGCGCACTCATGGCAATTTTGTAAACGCTTAAAATTGCCTGAAACGTACTCTTATTTCGAAAATAAATTTTGAAAATTTTAAGCGCGCGTACGCATGCGTTACATGCGCTACGCACGTAATTGTATTGCCATATGATGATTTATGCCCTGAAATTTATGAGTACCAAATTTTATTTAATTGTGATTCATGGTTGTGAAGATATGATTACAAACGTGATTTCGTTAAATTGTGCGTAGACCGCGTAATTTTTTATTGCGCACCGTGAAAACATAACCACATCGATTCCTGGCCATAAGGAATATACTGTGAAAAATTGACTTAGCTAGATTAAACTGATATCAAGATAAGGTCAGAAAGCGATAAAACGCATAGTGATACCGGACCGACAGACAGACCGACCGACATAGTGAACTATAGAGTCGCGTCCACGCGACTAAAAACAAATACTTCCCAGGACAAATTTCAATTCAACTTTAGGGGTAGGGGTGTACATAGCTATGATAGGTGTATGTTTTAAGTACGTTGTAAACTGTATAAATGAATAGGTGTCATATTGGCTGATAATTAAAATATCTAATTTTGATACTGCGTCCCCCCAGCCTTCTTTCTCCTCTCACCATCCCAACCACAATCAACAAACCTTAACTCCTCCCCTGGACAGTTCAAATGTAGTAACTTTTCCTATTACAATTCCAATCATATAGACTACTTCATTATGCCAATATTTTCGCTCCTTCTCCTCCCCTCCAAACACACCCCAGATACTGGGTGATATGTTTAAGACGATTCCAGTACAAATTGTGTTAGCCAGCACTCCCAATCCATAATCCCTCAAGCAGTTTTCAAAAGCAGTTTAAAACATTCCCAATACAGTTTCTGACATGGTGATAAGCTTACATCCCCACCTCAAACTCCATTCCCCTTCCCAGGGATAATTAAAATACATTATCCTACTACAATTCTGGTCAATTTGATAGCCAACTACCCCTAGCCTAAGCAAAATCCTCACAACCTTCTGAACCTCAACTCCCACACCCTATCTAACCAAATCCCCGGATTTTTGCAATGTGACGTCGTTTAAAACCTTCCCAGTACATTTGCTATAATTTTGATACCCTATATGTATGGTTTCATGCAGAAACAGAAATTTGTATAACGAACAAACATCGAAAGTGGACCATTTCGGTCCTAGATGGCGTCTGATGTTCAAATATAGTAGTAGAACACAGTAACAGTAAAGAACGTGTGTATGTTCACACAGGAAATGGATGTCTGTAATGAGACAATCCAAGAGGCCAATACATAGCTGGATATAGTTAAAGTACTTTGCTAAATGTGTAATTGAATAGGTGTCATATTGGTTAATGAATAAAATATGTACAGTATATCTATATCTATATTTCCCCAAACGCCTTGCTGAGGATAATTCAAATACTGTAAAACTTTTGTAGTATAATTGTACAATTCGATAGCCTACAACCCCGAGCCCTAGCAAAAATGACATCACAAACTACCACAGCCAACCCCCCCACCCCCCCACCGCCCTCCCACAAAAACCCCAGTTCGGGGGAATTTTTTTAATGTAGTTTAAAACCTTCCGGGTACAATTGCCATCATTTTGATACCCGATATGTACAGTATAACCCTGCAGAAACAGAAATTTGTATATCGAACAAACATCGAAAGTGGGGGTTTTGACCACATTTTGGTCCCTAACTTGGATCCTAGGTGGCGGATGATGTTCAAATATAGCTTAGAACATTCCCGGTACAATTGCGGTCATTTTGATACCCCATATGTAAGATTGCGTGCAGTAACAAAAATGTGTATAGCGAACAAACAAACAAACACACAGACAGACGTACAAACTCTCTCACTTATAATATAGATAAATAATAATAATGATAATAATACAGTATTATCATATCATTATTAATTAGGCCTAGGCCTACTAAATAATAATGACAGTAACTATAAAAAAATTGTTGTTGTTGAATATGCTATTTTATTGGTTTGTTTCTATAGAAGTAAACGTAAATAACTTGATTAAAACTGCAAAATGGAAAGGTCTGATTTCGATTAATCTTCATTTTTAAAAATGTTTTTGGAGGAAAATATAATTTTTTTGGAATATGGTTATGTTATAAATCAAATACATTTATTGATTTTATATTAGCAATATTCTTCATTATTTTCTTTGTACTGTAGTTACCATTAAAAATTGACATAATAAAACATCCAAAAGAAATAGATGGCAAAAGCACAGCAGTACATGCTGGGTTAATATCACCCAATGATGTTACTATCTACACCTTTCCATGTATTCCAGATTTTGAGTCATCTGAAAAGGTAAATCATTATATAGTCATCATTAAGTTTTCTTTCATTGCTGGGTTAATACAGTATCACCCAATGATGTTACTATCTACACCTTTCCATGTATTCCAGATTTTGAGTCATCTGAAAAGGTAAAATCAATGATTATATAGTCATCATTAAGTTTTCTTTCATTGCTGGGTTAATATCACCCAAAATCTTATTATTATTATTATGTATTCCGGATTTTTATTGATTCTTCAGAGAAGGTAATCATTACAGTCAAGTTTTCTTTCATTTTTTAAAATGTTTGGTGTATATTGTTTCTTTTACACCCAGTTTATCATGTTCCTTGTTATTTGTCATATTTGACTTGCAGGTAGTGCTCGTTTTTCCATCTAAAGATGCTGTGAAATTAGACGATATTTTTAAAGTGCCAAAAGACGACAAAAAAGAGGGAAAGGAAGACGACAAAAAAGAGGGAAAGGAAGACGACAAAAAAGAGGGTGTGAAAGAGCAAATAGATTCCTCTTTCACACGTGTTGTTTTTATTGACAGTACTTGGAATCAAAGTAATCAAATATTCAGAGATGAAAGATTGAAAGGTAAATTATAAAAACTAATATAACAACAAAATACAGTGTTTATCAATATAGAAAAAATTATGATAAATATTTTATTTTGATAGAAACTTTGTAATAAATGCAGTAATTATAGAAAGGTTAATATTATTGGTAATCCAGTATGTTATTACGATAGAATTATTGGTAATTAATTATTTTATTACAATATAAATGTTAATGCTGCTTCTCTTCTAATAGCATTAACATTACGAAGATAAAATAATATTTTGATATCTATAGAAACGATTATCAATAACATTATTATTGATTACATTAGTGAAAAAATATCAATATAGTAAAAAGCAATGGTTATGGTTTATTATGTCATTCTGTTTTGTTCTTATTAGGTTTACCTTGTATAATACTGAACAGTAGAGAAACCTGCTTTTGGGGAACACAAATCATATGACGTCATTCTGTTTTGTTCTTATTAGGTTTACCTTGTATAATACTGAACAGTAGAGAAACCTGCTTTTGGAGAACACAAAAGGACAAGCCAAACACTTACCTAGCAACTATAGAAGCCATTTATTATTTTCTCGTTGATTATCACAATCTAACGCACGACGATATTCCATATGACGGCCGCTATGATAATCTTCTGTATTTTTACGCGTTTATGTACAAAGTGGTTGAAAAAAGTAATGAGGAGAAAAAACATGAGGGAATGGAAAATATAAGAAAACGAAAACGACAAGATTGGGAAGAGAAAATAAGAAATAAGAAACTTGACAATTTAGATGATGTAGAAAAAGAGAAATGTAAACAAAATAATGATGATTCGAACAAAAAAGCAGGTTCTTCATAATATCAAACAAACCACTATTAAATCACTTGTCGTCGCTATATTCGTAATAGCCTATATATTGTACCCTATGTTCACACTATACAAGTTTTTCAAATTGAGTTATCGTCTTCACTGTTCGTAATAGCCTATATATTGTACCCTATGTTCACACTATACAAGTTGTTCAAATTGAGTTATCGTCTTCACTGTTCGTAAAAGCCTATATATTGTACCCTATGTTCACACTATACAAGTTGTTCATATTGAGTTATCGTCTTCACTGTTCGTAATAGCCTATATATTGTACCCTATGTTCACACTATAAAAGTTGTTCAAATTGAGTTATCGTCTTCACTGTTCGTAATAGTCTATATATTGTGCCCTTTGTTCACACTTTACAAGTTATGATGTTCAAATTGAGTTTCAAATGTTTTTTTTATTGCTCTTAATAAACAATCAACACTTTGATAAACATAAATGAATCATAGAAGGTACACCTGATTCTTGGGAGCAGACGGCAATTTATCTCTCAAATTACTAGATTGTTCAATGCCGCCGGTTTGGTAACCCACGTAAACTTTTATTGGCTTATGATTGATTATACTATAAGAAACAACAATAGAGACTCTGTATTTGGTCTTCAGATTCAAGTCCATTTTGTTTTCTGACCTCTTTATGTAGAACAGGTGTCCATATTTGTTGTTAAGGAGTGTAGGCCAGGTGACAAGAGTCTTACTTTAAAGGTGTCCATATTTGTTGTTAAGGAGTGTAGGCCAGGTGACAAGAGTCCTACTTTAAAAAGACAGAACCCTAACCATGGTTTTCGTAAAACCTATTCTGCGAATATTATATTGATTGAGGATTATCTTTATGTGACCAAATAAAATGGAAAGCGATTAAACACCGATGTATCTTTAATCACAACAACTACGATATTTCACTCCGCGTTCACAGAAGGGTAATGAACTATATCAATATATCATGAGAATAGAAATTGACATCATGATATAAGTTGGGCTACGTGCATTGTCGACGACGATCCTTGTCCGTACAAGCCGGAGTTACAAAAGTAATTACAAATATTGAAAATACAGAATAATACAATTTTACCGACCTACTTGTTAATTCGTGTGACTTTAGTGTTAGAAGGTGATTTCAAGTACATGACTAGCGTGTCTACCACTTACAAAACATCTGCTGTTAAACAACAAAATATCTTTTCAACAATGTTGTACTATGTAGTCAAATAAATTATGTCACTTTGTGGTGTCGGATGTAAAATACACAGGCCAAAATACAGTTGAAACAGTTGGTTGCTTTATATTTTAGAACTTGACATGAGGACTACTACAAACGGCGTCACAAAAAGTGTTAAACCATCTCTGGCTACTATGGTTGACCAAACCAATATTTGCTTGATTCATCTCCAATGCCAAAAAAAGAAAAGAAAAAAAAAGTGGGGGTTAAACCCCGTGTAATCACAGTTTATTATTTAAGCCTAAATTGTTGTCATTTTTATCGGCCAACAAGTAGTAATACAACGATTACAAAATGTGAGAGTTGAGACTGAGGCCATGGCCAACCAGTGAACTTCATAGTACATATATATATAGGCCAGTTGTTCGCTTTCTTGACCAGCAGTCGTTAAAGTAATTCCCACCCAATATTCTGTTTGTATTTTTTTTATAGTTACCGTACTAAATACAGATGTGGTATCATTCCATCCCTTTTATAGTTACCGTACTAAATACAGATGTGGTATCATTCCATCCCTTTTATAGTTACCGTACTAAATACAGATGTGGTATCATTCCATCCCTTTTTTTACTCTGATGTTATTAAGATGGTATGATTTGCTGTCTACATTGCTGTTGGTGTATTTGATATTAATAGGCCATATTAGTATTACAATGATTAAGTAGCCGTTTCGATATAAATATTCATAGAATGACGTTAGACTACAATATTTATAACAATGCTACTGATTTTTTTTCGAAATTAATGTATATATGTGTATATTTATGACGAAACATGATTCTATAGTGAATATTAAACAAACTTCACAGTACCACACATTATTCATAAACACCCGCTGAACACCAATAAAGACGCCGCAATACATTTGAAAAAAATGACCGAAGCAAAACGTCAATAAATAATGACAATACTTGACAGAAGTTGAAGCATAGAATAAGCCTAATAAAGACATGCATCTTTTCTTAGAAATTATACGGCACTAAAATTTTGATTAAAACAAATTTATGATAGAAATGTTATATAAAATCTCGAATTTGATGTTTTACTGTACATAATTGCTTTTATTTTTATTAACATAATTTGTGTATTAATATACGGTATATGAAACCCTGAAATTCACCAAAGAATCTGAAATGTTGGGTCCTCCTCGACTCATAGTGCTGAGTATTATTGGCTATACTTGTTGCGGTCGATTGACGTAGTATAAATTGACAGAGAGTACATTCACAATATTGTTCTGCATTATAACCAATCAAAAAGGTTGCTTGTGGTCAAATGACCTAATATCGTGAAACGTCAACGTTAAAACAAAGTCAACACTAAACTTTATCGTACAATACATGGTGTCACCTGCGTCTACGCAAATCAAACTATTGGAATTACTAGGTGTTTATTGTGGTGAAATTCGTAGTTTTCGAATTCAGTAAAACAATAGTCGGTAAGTAATACAATCATTATGTTAAAATTTATCTCTAATTTTTAAGTTAAAGAATATTTCTTGCCGTAAAATTGCCTTCTTTATTCAAAATAGTTTTTTTAACGGATTGTGGAATAAACTAAACTGAACCATATTAGTTTTAATGTACCATAAAGTTTTCTTTAAAGGCAATAAGGTTATTATGGATTGATAAATAATCATCATAATACCGTATGGACTATATCTTCATTGCCCCAAGTGATTGCTATGTTCAAAATGATCTGATACCATTTAAATATAGTTTTTTCTTTAAATATTCATTATTATATTTATTTTTAAACTGTTTTTTTAATATGCTGCAATAGCTTTTGCAGCTTGTACTATGGACGTGATTCAATCAAAATAAAATCAAATTTGTATTGAATTGATAAATGAGCGTTCTCGATAATTTTTGTTTCAATGTCGTTCATGCATGTCTTCTTTTTCAAATTAAGGAATAACCGTCTCTATGCCAGAGTTGTTGTTATGTATGAACACATTTTATTATAACGCTATTAAAGCCTGGAACAATTATATTCCTGTTTGTATAGGCCTAAATAAATCGTCCAACATAAAACAGTATACTTTTAGACAGACTCTAAAATCATATTCTAAGGGTACAATACTCCCATAATCTGGAGACACTGCCTTTTAACTGTATTTTGTGTCTTTACTTGAATTTGTATGTTCAAAAAATGTTAAAACCATTTTTTTAATAAAGATTGTTAACATTTTAACTCATAGTTTTTTTTTACGTCTTGGATTATTGATTTTGAATTTCTTCTTTTACAATTTGTGTATGGAAGTACTGTGCAATTTGTTTTTCGTGGTTTGGACCCAAAAGGAATTCAGTATTTTACTTGTTGGTATCAACTACTACTGTTGTACTGATTTTAAAATTGTTTTATATGTTTATATTGTACGTATCTGTGTGACTCTAGTTAAAGTAAATCAATCAATCAAATTAAGTGGTTTAGTGCATTCATTGTTAAAATGTTATTTTTTAGATAAAATGGTAAAAAGAAGTTGGTGTTATTTATTGTGCTTAACAATGTTCCTCACATGTATTCTTACAACTGATGCTATTCTAGGTGTAAGTATACTTTTGAAGAAAAAACAGAATGATAAAACAAAATAAAAATCAATCTAATTGGATTGGACGTTTTAATTACCGATTAAAAACAATTGTTTTATTTAATTTTGTTTAGTCAAGTAGAAGACGACGATCATCAGCGAGTCATTCAAAACGAATTCGAAGAGAAGAAGAAGTAATGATTGGAGTAGCACCAACGTACGACCCAAAACAATCGGCTAAAATGGATGAAATCAAACAGGAAGTAATTATTGGAGTAGCACCAAGGTACGACCCAAAACAATCGGCTAAAATGGATGAAATCAGACATTTTGTAAAGGAAGGCAAAATAAATATAATCAATAATACATCTACGCCGCTACAAGATTCGTGATTTCTCATGTATTTTCCAAAAAGGATAGTGAATAATGAAACAATGAATTACTCTATGTCGGGGAGAATATCGCAAACCACGGATGGATAATTGACGTTATATGAGTAATCCTTAAAAACTGATGTGAATGGTGAAATATTCTGCTGATGAAGTTCCGACCGTTCGCGTATATAGTATACGTGCTACCCGTGAATCCGTCCTGAGTAAGCCTATTAATAATGAAATATATGCTGCTGATGAAGTTCCGACCGTCCGTATACAGTATACCGTTAAACGTGCTACCCGTGGATTCGTCATGAGTAAGCCTATTAATAACGACATGCACGTTTTGTCTGCAGACGAAGTTTCGACCGTCCGTATATCAGTATACCGTTAAACGTGCTACACGTGGATCTGTCCTGAGTAAGCCTATTAATAACGAAATATATGCACGTTTTCTCTGCTGATGAAGTTTCGACCGTCCGTATACAGTATACCGTTAAACGTGCTACCCGTGCATCTGTCCTGAGTAAGCCTATTAATAACGATATATGCACGTTTTCTCTGCTGATGAAGTTTCGACCGTCCGTATATCAGTATACCGTTAAACGTGCTACCCGTGGATCCGTTCTGAGCAGGTCTATTAATTATAACGAAATATGCTGCTGATGAAGTTCCAACTGTCCGTATACAGTATACAGTACCATTAAACGTGCTACCCGTGCATCTGTCCTGAGTAGGCCTATTAGTAATAACTAAATATATGCTGCTGATAGAGTCTTAACTGAAATAACGGATCTTGTGAATGATGTACTGTTTGTTTCGAATTTTGTTTATAGGCATTACTCCTACATACGTTTTAAATGTTGTCATTCATCATCATTAATTATGTTTGTCTAATTTAATTATTGCCTGTCTAATTGGAGAGCGCACGCGGCCCACATGCCACCATCCGTACCATTAATGTTACGAATACTGTGCATATCATGGACTTGGACTTGTACATGGACTCAGATAATGATAATTGATCCGAAAGGGTGAATGTATATAAAATCATGTAAATAAAGATATAACATATTTATAAAAGGATTCGTAATTATTTAAATCAGTGTTGGTTTTAGCTTTAATAAACGTGTACCAATCAATTTGTATAGTAAATACCGGTTAATACTAATTGCTTACCGTAATGATTTATATAAAAACAGAACACTAACCCTCTACGGAACAACGCTCATCGTTCAATGCGTCCATTATTCATGCATGGGGTGCATTCGTCCTAACGGTTTTGACGTCATACAGTTATACGTAATGTGTACGTATGTACGTGTTCGTAAAATTAGCACACATTGCTGAATGGCCTACACTCGTTTCTGTACAAACTAAACATTTTTATAGATAGACCAATACTCAATGTAACGCGAAACTCGGTGATTTCAGAGCCGCCAATGTAGTGGGTTCCCGTCTCGTTGCGTTTTCTCAACTCGGTGATTTCCGGGCCGCTAATGTAGTGGGTTCCCGTCTCGTTGCGTTTTCTTTCTTAATTCTAAAATGTACTATTATAATATTGGCTGACGTCTTTATGTTTGGAGAAGAATAAAATGTACTGTACGTGTGGTTGTTCAGTAAACAGTATTCAACAGGAATCTATAAGTCGTTATTTGGGTTCATGTTGAATCGACTAGGCATGACTAAGGGCGGCTCATGTTAGCACATAAACCACAGATGCACCGAGACTGTGAAATAAAAACAATCATTGAATATTGATAGTATATACAATTCCGAGTCCACATAATAAAACAAATGTGGATTAATCAATTACTCCAATTTACTGTGAGTCCTTACGTAGAAATGATCGGGTTTTCAACACTCAATAGGCGATCGGTCTAACAGACCATGAATGACACACGTCGATGACAAACGAAATGTAAACATTGAAATTGCCTATTTAACCGTATTTTATGCCTGATTACAGAAATAAAATACAGCTACCTTTCATTACAAAAAAAGATTGAGTGGAGAGACCAGTTTTTATCCTGTGTTACCATAATTTGCCGATATATAGTACCGTACTGTACTGTTATTAGGTTATACGGTAACGGTATTTATACCAAACTGCGCACGTCTAAAATCATGTTTCGAGTTCCACTTTACACACAATTAAGAGTTGTATTGGTGTTGGTATCTTGGGTAAGTATGCTGCATATTTGTTGTAAAGATGTAATCAAGCACACGTCTAAAGAAAGGTTTTGTCGGTATTGAATTGAAGCAAGACAACTATTATGACGAACATTCAACAGCCATGAATCATGATAAATATTTCTTAATTTGAGTTGAAATACTCTGGGGTCTTACGACGATAGCCTAAATCTGACGAAATAATATTAAATTGATCATATAGCGCCGATAAGTAGACCGATATAATTTAGTAGGAATAGAATTGTTACATTATTAACTCCATAACCAAATAGGCCGATACTTTATTTTTACATTATTAACTCGAAAACCAAATAGGCCGATACTTTATTTTTACATTATTAACTCGATAACCAAATAGGCCGATACTTTATTTTTACATTATTAACTCCATAACCAAATAGGCCGATACTTTATTTTTACATTATTAACTCGATAACAAAATAGGCCGATACTTTATTTTTACATTATTAACTCCATAACCAAATAGGCCGATACTTTATTTTTACATTATTAACTCGATGACAAAATAGGCCGATACTTTATTTTTACATTATTAACTCGATGACAAAATAGGCCGATACTTTATTTTTACATTATTAACTCGATAACAAAATAGGCCGATACTTTATTTTTACATTATTAACTCGATAACAAAATAGGCCGATACTTTATTTTTACATTATTAACTCGATAACCAAATAGGCCGATACTTTATTTTTACATTATTAACTCGATAACAAAATAGACCGATACTTTATTTTTACATTATTAACTCCATAACCAAATAGGCCGATACTTTATTTTTACATTATTAACTCGATGACAAAATAGGCCGATACTTTATTTTTACATTATTAACTCGATGACAAAATAGGCCGATACTTTATTTTTACATTATTAACTCCATAAAAAAATAGGCCGATACTTTATTTTTACATTATTAACTCCATAACCAAATAGGCCGATACTTTATTTTTACATTATTAACTCGATAACAAAATAGACCGATACTTTATTTTTACATTATTAACTCCATAACCAAATAGGCCGATACTTTATTTTTACATTATTAACTCCATAACCAAATAGGCCGATACTTTATTTTTACATTATTAACTCCATAACCAAATAGCCCGATACTTTATTTTTACATTATTAACTCGATAACAAAATAGGCCGATACTTTATTTTTACATTATTAACTCGATAACAAAATAGGCCGATACTTTATTTTTACATTATTAACTCGATAACCAAATAGGCCGATACTTTATTTTTACATTATTAACTCGATAACAAAATAGGCCGATACTTTATTTTTACATTATTAACTCCATAACCAAATAGGCCGATACTTTATTTTTACATTATTAACTCGATAACAAAATAGGCCGATACTTTATTTTTACATTATTAACTCCATAACCAAATAGGCCGATACTTTATTTTTACATTATTAACTCCATAACCAAATAGGCCGATACTTTATTTTTACATTATTAACTCGATAACAAAATAGGCCGATACTTTATTTTTACATTATTAACTCCATAACCAAATAGGCCGATACTTTATTTTTACATTATTAACTCGATAACAAAATAGGCCGATACTTTATTTTTACATTATTAACTCCATAACCAAATAGGCCGATACTTTATTTTTACATTATTAACTCCATAACCAAATAGGCCGATACTTTATTTTTCAGTGCTGGTTTTGTAGAAGTCAGGGTAAGTGAAATATGGATTGAATATTAGGCCTAAAATATAATCAACATTGAATGGTTCGAGTTGTAGTTTGGTATTTTTGGGTTATACAAGGTAATATATCAGATCTCAGATGTTGAAATGTATCTTGTAAATATTGCTAGTATGTGATCCTCGGCCGTGTTTAAACTATGGTATTTGTACCGAAAATCAGGATGGTTCGTTTACATGTGACTGCCGAGGTACTGGATATCTAGGAGAAACTTGTAACATAAGTGAGTATCGTGTTTATTATTATGTTTAAACTATGGTATCTGTACCGACAATCAGGACGGTTCGTTTACATGTGACTGCCGGGGTACTGGATATTTAGGAAAAACTTGTAACATAAGTGAGTATCATGTATTTTATTCCAAAAAATGTTGGTAACAATGATTAGGCCTACTGACTGTTGATAATGTCTATTATAAACTTATGGATGATGATGTAATAATAAAGTAGCACACAAGAAACAACCGACATAACGTCCTATAAACTGATGTACGTTTATGTGTAGGAAATCCATGCGTACCTTCACCATGTCGAAATTACGGAGTGTGTTCAATTGTTGACGATGAGGCATATTGTTCGTGTGGTGGCACAGGCTACGTTGGAGAATTATGTAACGAAGGTGCGTAATACTATTATAGTGTAACATTATACTTAATTTTAATGATACATACTTTTTTGTGGAGTTTAGTAATTTTGTTATGTTAAATAAATAATAATAAATACGTATAATGAATTGCGATAATAATAAAGTTCAATACCAGTAATAAATAGGAATCTATGAATATATTTGATGTGTCTTATTTGACAAAGATAAGAAGACATAATTACATTGCAATTTTTATTATCATCGATTCATACTATCAAACCCTGATTAAAAAAAAACAACATTATTTTAATGTACTTAAATTTTGTTAGACGATCCATGTTCGCCTAGTCCATGTGAGAACAATGGTGATTGTGTTCGTAATGGTTCTGCCTCCTTTATATGTGAATGTGCCGGTACTGGATACAGGGGACATCTCTGTCGAGAGGGTTAGTATACATGAATGTTAACATTGTTCTGCCTCCTTTATATGTGAATGTGCCGGTACTGGATACAGGGGACATCTCTGTCGAGAGGGTTAGTATACATGAATTGTTAACATTGTTCTGCCTCCTTTATATGTGAATGTGCCGGTACTGGATACAGGGGACATCTCTGTCGAGAGGGTTAGTATACATGAATTGTTAACATTGTTCTGCCTCCTTTATATGTGAATGTGCCGGTACTGGATACAGGGGACATCTCTGTCGAGAGGGTTAGTATACATGAATTGTTAACATTGTTCTGCCTCCTTTATATGTGAATGTGCCGGTACTGGATACAGGGGACACCTCTGTCGAGAGGGTTAGTATACATGAATTGTTAACATTGTTCTGCCTCCTTTATATGTGAATGTGCCGGTACTGGATACAGGGGACACCTCTGTCGAGAGGGTTAGTATACATGAATTGTTAACATTGTTCTGCCTCCTTTATATGTGAATGTGCCGGTACTGGATACAGGAGACATCTCTGTCGAGAGGGTTAGTATACATGAATTGTTAACATTGTTCTGCTTTATATTATGTGAGTGTGCCGGTACTGGATACAGAGGACATCTCTGTCGAGAGGGTTAGTATACATGAATTGTTAACATTGTGTTAAGCACGATTCGTTCAAAAAATAGTTCATAAACTTACAATGGACATGTTTTTGATATTATAGACGATGTGTGTTCTCCAAGCCCTTGTAATGGTGGAGTTTGTTCTTATTCTGACAAACAACCTGGTTTTACCTGTGACTGTCAAGGAACCGGAAAGCGAGGACAACTATGTGATGAAAGTAAGTGGACGTGTGTGACGTCACGTTGGACTTGTGACGAATAAGCGTCCTCATCCTCTTCACCATTACAGTATTATGATTATTTGTTATCACAAGGATACATTTTATTTATTTCAGACGACTCGTGCAGACCAAATCCGTGCAGAAATTATGGTTTATGTGAACGTCTTTCGGAAACGGCATTTAAATGTCACTGCAATAGCACATCATACTTAGGAGATTTGTGTGACGAACGTAAGAACATTTTGAGATGACGACAGATTCACGACATCCTGATATTATAACTTGTTCGAAGTTACTTAGCCTAATAAGTAGTTAATATAATAATTAATAATATTGATTTTTGCTTTTGCAGCTGACCCATGCTACCCGTCACCTTGCTACTATGGAACGTTTTGTAGAAGTTTTTCGCTGACGGATTATATATGTCTGTGTGACGGCACAGGTTACGCTGGTGTTCATTGTGAAAAAGGTTCGCACTCCACTAGTTATTGACATATTTTATAAAACTTGCAGTTCGAAGTGCCTAATACGGTAATAGCACTGCTAGAAATACAATATATTAGCAGATAGGGAATCTAATTTTAATATACATTTGATTTTAGACAACCCATGTATACCGAATCCCTGTCAAAATGACGGAACGTGCAGGTTAGACGAGGAGTATAACATGTTATGTAACTGTACGAAAGGATTTGAAGGCAGTACATGCGGCAGTAAGATTTAATTATTCATTATTAATATTACATACATTATAATATTGAATGTGTAAAACGGACATTACATGATTTTTCTCTACAAATATCGTTTCTGGATCTTTCAATTTGTAACAGATATTAGCTTGACATCATTGTTAATCTGAGCGTATTTTATTTTTTTAGTAGGCCCACCCAAAATAATGGAAAGCACTACGGAAATGACCACGAATTACCGCATTTATGACGTCACCAAGACGCCATGGAATACGGATGACGTCAGAACGAGTGACGCTGTGAAATCTACGAATGACGATAGAATGATAACAGCGAGCGAGGAAACACTGCCACCAATCGGTCAATCACCACCCACTGGTGTTGGAACGTCGTCTATGTTAAAATCACATCTTTTAGTTATTGTTATTTTATATCATTTAACGGTTACGGTACAATAGGCCCATTAAAACCTCATTGGCACAATGTTGCTAAATGTTGATTTTTAAAGATTCAATATAGGCGGCCTAATATATTACTATTATTATATATGCGGAATTATCAAGTAGGCCATGTGACTGTTTTCAATATTTTATTATTAATTAGTTACTCAGGATTCAATGTATTTTAATACATTTACTGTATAGCATATTGATTATTATGATTATAGAATTATTTTAATGGTTTAACAACCATTTGTTTTTCAATAACCGATCGAGAACTCTAAACAATTTTCGCTGACTCGCACTTTTGGTACAATATTAGTGTAGCTACACTTCTTACCGACTAGCATAATAGATTGCAATTAACATTACACGTGGGGCGTTGGCTCCAACGAATCGCATGCTTCGCTGGTTTGCAGTTTGTACCCATCAGACAGACGTTTATAATAAAGTACACCCATTAGTACTTAGACTGTATTAAATTGATAATCCTATAGAATATGTTTTACAACTTTTAGCACTCAATTAAATTCTTGTTATGATTTATTCATTGTGTGACTTTCATTTCAACCTCTGATTTTTTTTTCCTACAATATTGAGGCATTTTGTGCATTTTGATACTGGAACTTCTTTCAAGTTTCATGAAAATGTGTTAAAAAGCTGAAATTTGCCAAAATGCTCAAAATGGATGAAACGAACCCAAAACCGATTTGAGGCTAATTTGTAATATTTATTTTTTTCACGAAAAAAAATTCGCCAGAATTTCGAAGCAGCCCAGCTGAGAGAAATCAAACCAAAGCATTACCCGTTCGCCACTATATACCTCCATGATCTGATGATGTCGTGGAACCGACCCCAAGGCGCGGCTGTTAGGACCCGGTGAAAGAGCACTAAAACATTTTCTTCCGTGGCTGTGCCAGTCGGACGTAAAAATTAGTTACATGTGTAACTTTACATGTGTAATCAGTGATCGTTCGGACGATGAACAATTTACATGTGTAAACTAACAAAAAAATACCCAGCAGGGTCATATTTCATGCATCTCTTTACACTAAGGTATTATCTTGCGGTTAATCAGCTTGCGGTTTAATAATTAAAAAATCCACCTCATGAACCATTACACGTGTAATTGTTCCGTCCGAGTACGTGTCTTATACTAGACTTGCCCCAAGTCTGTATTGTTTTTTTTTTATTTATTTGTTTTTATTTCGACCGCGATTTTTGTCTGAAAATCCCAAGTCTGTATTGTTTTTTTTAATTTATTTGTTTTTATTTCGACCGCGATTTTTGTCTGAAAATACAGACTTGTGAAACGTAGGTTATCATACCGTATTTGGCTATATGTAAATGTGGATTTCGAATCAACCAATGATCATTTTGTTTCAAAATGAAAAAGATCGAGTAGGCACACGTACAGTGCTGAATGTACGATCGAGACTGTTAAAATATGAAATCGTGTTGCCAAGTTGTTTTGTTTATTAATTGTTTAGTGCTTAGCCTAGGCCTCCTCCGTAGGTCCTACTCAACTCGCACGTATGACCTGCCAAATAAAACGCCAACAAGGTAGGCCTACATAATACTGTACCACCACCGGCACACATAACAACAGGATTCACACACAACAGACAGGGCTACACCACTACACAGAACAGGACAGGGTCTGGGTGCCCGTCTGGGTGGGAATTAAATCAAATTTTTCCGCGTAATATTAAATCAGGTAGATGTAAATTACTAATTAATCTCCCTGATTAAATTATCCATATAAAATCCTTTCTAGCCTTCAGAAACTGTCATCAATGTACCCATGGATTAAAGATTCTTTAATCCATGATGTACCCAAGTACACATTGTCTAAACGTAACATAGCGCATGCGTACCATCTTAGTTGTTGAGTATCTGAAATTCTGAAATATGAATATTAAAACGGTGTACGAGTGATTAGCCAATCGCATGCAGCTGAAACTAGTCAACCGGATAATCTATGCACCAAGAATTCTTGGTGTCAAACCACGTGACTTTTGCGTGGTTCCCCCAGCCGGCCGCGATTTTTTTTTTCGTACATAAGTTGGGGACCCCTCATGAAACGTCACAAAATTCACATGAATAATTCATCAGTTAAATTTTCTTGTTCCGTGTGCACCCAAGCGTATATAGCAACAAGAAGTGATTACACAAGTGCGGTACGATTCTAGGCCTATCTCCGCTGTTGTTGCGGCGTGCAATTTCATAGAAGAATAGCGGCGTTTTGTGTGGATTGTCGAAATAATCAGCCTTTAGTTTATGGTGTTTTTAATATAATTTATTACTAAAGAATTACGTGTTAAAATTATAGTTTCTATTAATACTATTAGGCCTAATTTAGTCTCTAAACCCATGTCTATTCTAGTAGTAGTAGCTGTGTGTGACGTGTGTGTGTTAGGTATGACCAAAGATTATAAGATAGTTACACTATCTTTGGTATGACACAATCCGAGTAATAAGTCAGCAAAATTAAACAATAAACATTACACAAAAATACATTTTTTATTCTCGTGGGTCAAATCTTCCCATCTCATGTGTTCATATACGCGCATTTTTAAAGTTCCTTTGAGTACATGCATATTGTTTGATAATAAAATAGCAGAATTAAAAAAATACAGTACACAAAAATTATACACATTCTTTATTCTTGTGGGTCTAAGCTTTCTTTGGGCTATGTCCAATGAATTACTACTTAGTTTAATGTCTTGCCTAGCTGTCGATTAGCCTCGACTCGACACATTTGGTGTGAAGAAGAGTGCGCGAAGGCAATCACGTGAATTGACTTAGAATCCTAGGCCTACTGTAGAAAGTATCGTAGCGCAGTAAGTTGTGACGTGTAATCACTTCTTGTTGCTATACGCTTGGGTGCACACGGAACAACAAATTTAACTGATGAATTATTCATGTTTATTTTGTGACGTTTCATGAGGGGTCCCCAACTTATGTACGAAAAAAAAAATCGCAGCCGGCCAGACGGAGTATCCAAACTCAAGTAATACACTAGACTTGCCCCAAGCCTGTATTGTTTTTTTTTTTTATTTATTTGTTTTTATTTCGACCGCGATTTTTGTCTGAAAATACAGACTTGTGAAACACGTATAGAAATCGATTTGCAGACCGCAAACATCCGATAAGAATGACGTAGGTTATCATACCGTATTTGGCTATATGGGGCGGGTGGTATGTAAATATGGATTTCGAATCAACCAATGATCATTTTGTTTAAAAATGAAAAAGATCGAGTTAGGCCTACGTACAGTGCTGAATGTACGATCGAGACTGTTAAAATATGAAATCGTGTTGCCAAGTTGTTCTGTTTATTAATTGTTTAGTCCTTAGCCTAGGCCTCCTTCGTAGGTCCTACTCAACTCGCACGTATGACCTGCCAAATAAAACGCCAATAAGGTAGGCCTACATAATACCACCACCGGCACACAACAGGATTCACACACAACAGACAGGGCTATACACCACTACACAGAACAGGACAGGGTCTGGGTGGGAATTAAATCAAATTATCTCCGCGTAATATTAAATCAGGGAGATGTAAATTACATCTCCCTGATTAAATGATCCATATAAAATCCTTTCTAGCCTTCAGAAACTTTCATCAATGTACCCACTACACATTGTCTAAACGTAACATAGCGCATGCGTACCATCTTAGTTGTTGAGTCTTTGAAATTCTAAAATATGAATATTAAAACGGTGTACGAGTGAGTAGCCAATCGCATGCAGCTGAAACTAGTCAACCGGATAATCTATGCACCAAGAATTCTTGGTGTCAAACCACGTGACTTTTGCGTGTTTCCCCAGGTATATAAACTATACCATACTGGCGAGTAAATCATGTTTTACTTTTTAAACCTCGCAACGTCTGGTTGAAAAGGCTACTCGGACCAATAATTTCTATTAGCCTAGGGGTTATTGCGATTTGGACGTTTCTGATTGGCTGTAGCCATGGACTATATTGATTAACACTGTTCTGATTGGTTGTAGCTTTGAATACATCTTCTCGGAACTCGTCCTTAATACAATAGCAATTTAGCACAGTGTTTTACTATATAACCAGATAAATAATAGGAAACATTTAATAATTTGATAAATGACATTTAAATAGCAATTTAGGTAAATGTCTTTTGAAATGAAATTAAATAAATTATAACCAATTTAGTTAGAGTAAAACACAATGATAAAGAATAGGAAACATTTAATAATATGATAAATTACATTTACATAGCAATTTAGCACTGTGTTTTACTATAACCAATTTGGTTAGAGTAAAACACAATGATAAAGAATAAGAAACATTTAATAACATGATAAATGACATTTAGCCATTTAGCACTGTGTTTTACTATAACCAATTTGGTTAGAGTAAAGCACAATGATAAAGAATAGGAAACATTTAATAACATGATAAATGACATTCACATAGCAATTTACCACTGTGTTTTACTATAACCAATCAGATTAGAGTAAAACACAATGATAAAGAATAGGAAACATTTAATAATATGATATATAACATTTACATAGCAATTTAGCACTGTGTTTTACTATAACCAATTTGATTAGAGTAAAACACAACGATAAAGAATAGGAAACATTTAATAACATGATAAATTACATTTACATAGCAATTTATCACTGTGTTTTACTATAACCAATTTGGTTAGAGTAAAACACAATGATAAAGAATAGGAAACATTTAATAATATGATAAATTACATTTACATAGCAATTTATCACTGTGTTTTACTATAACCAATTTGGTTAGAGTAAAACACAATGATAAAGAATAAGAAACATTTAATAACATGATAAATGACATTTACATAGCAATTTAGCACTGTGTTTTACTATAACCAATTTGGTTAGAGTAAAGCACAATGATAAAGAATAGGAAACATTTAATAACATGATAAATGACATTTACATAGCAATTTAGCACTGTGTTTTACTATAACCAATTTGATTAGAGTAAAACTCAACGATAAAGAATAGGAAACATTTAATAACATGATAAATTACATTTACATAGCAATTTATCACTGTGTTTTACTATAACCAATTTGGTTAGAGTAAAACACAATGATAAAGAATAGGAAACATTTAATAATATGATAAATTACATTTACATAGCAATTTATCACTGTGTTTTACTATAACCAATTTGGTTAGAGTAAAACACAATGATAAAGAATAGGAATTTAATAATATGATATATAACATTTACATAGCAATTTAGCACTGTGTTTTACTATAACCAATTTGGTTATGGTAAAGCACAATGATAAAGAATAGGAAACATTTAAAAATATGATAAATGACATTCACATAGCAATTTAGCACTGTGTTTTACTATACCAATTTGATTAGAGTAAAACACAATGATAAAGAATATGAAACATTTAATAATATGATAAATTGCTAGCACTGTGTTTTACTATACCAATTTAGTTTTGGATAAAGAATATGAATTTAAAGAATGGATATAATATGATATGATACAATATGATTTTCTCCCAATTAGTAAGACATTTTGGAATACTGCGTGCGTAGTGCACCTAACAAGATCATGTTCGCTATTTAAAACTCACATTTTAAAACCGTAAACGCATAAATTTGCGGACATACTCGTAAAACACACTTCCAGAGATTTAATAATTTTAACAGTACTACAAAATCCATAATATAAAGTAGTATAGATTTGTACAAAAAGAGCAGAACAATTAAATTAACTGTCATTACATCTACTGAACTGTCTCATTACATCTACTGAAAAATTCATCGCGATGAATTTATTTATAATACACCAATCAGATCACACGCAATTAGTATGGAATGCCAGTTTAGGCGATGATAAAATCGCGTCGATGATGCAATGAAAATTGCGTCGATGTGATGAAAATTGCGTCGATGAATATAGTATTGATGTAATGATGTGATGAACATTGCGTCGATGAAAATTGCGTCGATGTAATGAAAATTGCGTTAATGTGATGAAAATTGCGTCGATGAAAATTGCGTCGATGAAAACTGCATCGATGAAAACTGCATCGATGAAAAAAAAAATAATTTTCATCGATGCAGTTTTCATCGATGAAAATTGCGATCTCCCTGCCGGTATGATTTGAATATGATGTCATGGATGCTGGACATCTGGATTTTATGTACTGAACTGGTGGATTAACGGAAGCAATTAGCTAGAAGATATAATGTGTCCGAAAGGACAATAATGGATCCATTGCTAAAATGTGTTGACAATAAATCACTAAAATGTTAATCAGTGCATATATTTCAACATTGTTTTAGTGCGCGATCACTGTGCGCTTGTCTATAACGCGCGCTAGCGCAAGCGGTAAACATGTTTATCATATCAAAATATTCAGAAACCGTCAATTTTTAGCAACATAATAACATTATTAACATCATTATTAACATCATCATTTACTTTACTAGTAGTCATTTTCATCATTGATTGAATTAAAACCATTTGGAATTTTTATAATCAATTAAATTCATCACATCAATTTTCATCGATGCAGTTTTCATCGACGCAATTTTCATCGATGCAGTTTTCATCGACGCAATTTTCATCGATGCAGTTTTCATCGACGCAATTTTCATCGACGCAATTTTCATCGATGCAATTTTCATCGACGCAATGTAAATTGCGTCGACGCAATCTACATTGCATCGACGCAATCTACATTGCGTCGATGCAATTTTCATCGACGCAATTTCATCATCGACGCAATTTTTATCATCGCCAAAAACTTGTGTAAAACGGCGTTCCAGAAGTGACGAATCGCATATTCGCCGTTTATTGTTGAGGCGCGTAAACAGTGTGCGCAATGCACGTTTTCTTCCCATGACGAGACGAATCGATATTCGACTCTTCGTGTGACGAATAATCGTCAAATTATAATTAATATAATTAATTAATGAAATAAGATACGCAGTTGATGTTTGCATCAATTGTTCTTTAGAATAAATACTTTCGAAATACAAAACAAAAAATGTGTGGTGAGTGACGATATGTTCAATCATGGACCTATAAATTACTAATTTATAGGTCCATGATTCAATATCTGTAGCTTCAATTCAAACATAATGTAACAGAAAATTTGAAGCGTAAAAAACGTTCGTTTACACAACACTTTTTTTTTATACTTTATTATTGATTATTATATTATACAGGAATACTATTTATTTCCTCATTTCTACCCAAGAATAAACAATTTTTGGATACAAAACTTTATGTGAATTACATTACCAAAATATTAAAACGAGGATAAAAAAACATCGCGTAAAATACTCGTACTCAAAAGCTTCTGAAATTTGTAAATATATGTCATGAAAAAGAAATTTGACATTCCCAATAATTTTTTTTGGCAAAAATGTAATATATGAAACATACAATTTACATAGTTTATCATTGTTTTTTATTAGAACCAATATGGTTACACAGTTAAACATAGTGATAAAGAATAGATACTTGTTAGGTTACTACCCTACCCTCTAGTTTGAAGCGACATTATAAATTCATCGAGAAAAAAAACGTATCGTATTCAGAAACGTTTGACATTTTGTATAGATATGTTCAATAAGACAAAACAAATTATAAATTTCAAGACAAATCGATGATTTCCATTATTTGCATTTCACAAAATTCACACTTATGAAAGACCATACATTTTCAACATTTCCTTTTTTCTGTGTACCGAGTTTAGAAACTTTTTGAATACCAGACGTATTTTTTTGTGATGCTTTTTCATTTGAATTGTAGTATAAAATGTCATTGAAACGAGATAAAAATCATACAAGACATGTTATAATAGGTTGCTCTATATACATAACAAAATTAGTTCTTTTTTTTGGTAAGAAACGCCAATGAAGTAGAAAGTTATTTCAGATGTAGTGTGCATTTATACGTCATTAATAGTAGGCCTAAAATATAATATTAAATATTATAAAGAATATCAAACATTTTATGTTATGAAAAATAAAATTGACATATAAGTTTATCATTGTGTTTTACTTAACCATTTTGGTTAAAAGTTAAACACAGTGAGTGATAAAGAATAGAACTGTTTTAGTTTATTTAACCCTAACCCTAGTTTGAAGCGATCACATATTTAATATTCATCGCTAAAAATACGTATCGTCTTGAAAAACGTTTGATATTTGGTAGATATGTTCAATATAGGTTCTTACATCTATAATGCAAAAGAAATATCCTAATAGTTTTATTTTGATTTCTGAGAATCATCAATGAAGTAAAAATGTGTTGGAAATGTATTGTCTTTCATAAGTGTAAATGTTTAGAAATGCAAATTATTAAAATCACGAATTTGTCTTGAAACTTTTATTTTTTGTTTGTTTTATAGACGTAAGAACCTATTGAACATTTTATTTACCAAATTTCAAATGTTTCTGAATACGATACGTATTTTTTCGCGATGAATTAAGTATGTGATCGCTTCAAACTAGGGTTAGAGTTATATAACCTAAAACAGTGTCTATTCTTTATCATTGTGTTTAACTGTGTAACCAAATTGGTTCTGTAAAACAAGATGATAAACTATGTAACTTGTATTTATTATTATTACATTATATGTATCCTATAATGTAATATGAAAAATAAAATGTACATAGTTTATCATTGTGTTGTACTAAAACCAATTTGGTTAAAAGTTAAACACAGTGTTAAAGAATGAACTGTTAGGTTATTTAACCCTAACCCTAGTTTGAAGCGATCACATACTTAATTCATCGATAAAAATACGTATCATCTTAAAAAACGTTTGAAATTTGGTACATGTTCAATATAGGTTCTTACATCTATAATGTAAAAGAAATATCATAATTTGTTTTATTTTGATTTCTGGGAATCATCAATGAAGTAAAAATGTGTTGGAAAATGTATGGTATTTCATAAGTGTACATTTTTAGAAATGCAAATTATTAAAATCACGAATTTTTTTGTGAAATTTATATTTTTTGTTTGTTTTATAGACGTAAGAACCTATTAAACATATCTAACAAATTTCAAAAGTTTCTAAATACGAGACGTACTTTTTCGCGATGAATTTATTATGTCGCTTCAAACTAGGGTTAGGGTTATATAACCTAAAACAGTATCTATTCTTTATCACTGTGTTAACTGTGTCACCAAATTGGTTCTGTAAAACAAGATGATAAACTATGTAACTTTATTATATTATTACATTATATGTATCCTATTCTTTTCATAACGTTTAGATAATAAGATATGTTTAATATAATATTTTGCTATGTAAATAATATCATATAATAAATGTTTCATTATCATTGTGTTTTACTGTAACCAAATTGGCTATAGTAAAACACAATACTAAATTTGTATGTAAATGTATCATATTATTATATGTTTCCTATTCTTAATTTGTGTTTTACTGTATCCAGCACAGTGCTAAATATCATTTATCATAGTTAAAATGTTTTACTCTAACCAAATTGGTTATAGTAAAACACAGTGATAAATTACTATGTAAATGTCATTTATCATATTATTAAATGTTTCATATTCTTTATCATTGTGCTTTACTCTAATCAAATTGGTTATAGTAAAACACAGTGCTAAATTTCTATGTGAATGTCATTTATCATGTTATTAAATGTTTCCTATTCTTTATCATTGTGTTTTACTCTAACCAAATTGGTTATAGTAAAACACAGTGCTAAATTGCTATGTAATGACATTTATCATATTATTAAATGTTTCCTATTCTATATCATTGTGCTTTACCACAACCAAATTGGTTATAGTAAAACATTGTGCTAAATTGCTAGCTATGTAAATAATCATTATTATTAAATGTTTCCTATTCTTTGTCATTGTGTTTTACTCTAACCAAATTGGTTATAATAAAACACAGTGCTAAATTGCTATGTAATGACATTTATCATATTATTCAATGTTTCCTATTCTATATCATTGTGCTTTACCATAACCAAATTGGTTATAGTAAAATATGGTGCTAAATTGCTATGTAAATAATCATTATTATTAAATGTTTCCTATTCTATATCATTGTGCTTTACCATAACCAAATTGGTTATAGTAAAACACAGTGATAAATTGCTATGTAAATGTCATTTATCATATTATTAAATGTTTCCTATTCTATATCATTGTGTTTTACCATAACCAAATTGGTTATAGTAAAACACAGTGATAAATTGCTATGTAAATGTCATTTATCATATTATTAAATGTTTCCTATTCTATATCATTGTGTTTTACTATAACCAAATTGGTTATAGTAAAACACAGTGCTAAATTGCTATGTAAATAATCATTATTATTAAATATTTCCTATTCTTTATCATTGTGTTTTACTCTAACCAAATTGGTTATAGTAAAACACAGTGCTAAATTGCTATGTAATGACATTTATCATATTATTAAATGTTTCCTATTCTATATCATTGTGCTTTACCACAACCAAATTGGTTATAGTAAAACATTGTGCTAAATTGCTAGCTATGTAAATAATCATTATTATTAAATGTTTCCTATTCTTTGTCATTGTGTTTTACTCTAACCAAATTGGTTATAATAAAACACAGTGCTAAATTGCTATGTAATGACATTTATCATATTATTCAATGTTTCCTATTCTATATCATTGTGCTTTACCATAACCAAATTGGTTATAGTAAAATATGGTGCTAAATTGCTATGTAAATAATCATTATTATTAAATGTTTCCTATTCTATATCATTGTGCTTTACCATAACCAAATTGGTTATAGTAAAACACAGTGATAAATTGCTATGTAAATGTCATTTATCATATTATTAAATGTTTCCTATTCTATATCATTGTGTTTTACCATAACCAAATTGGTTATAGTAAAACACAGTGATAAATTGCTATGTAAATGTCATTTATCATATTATTAAATGTTTCCTATTCTATATCATTGTGTTTTACTATAACCAAATTGGTTATAGTAAAACACAGTGCTAAATTGCTATGTAAATAATCATTATTATTAAATATTTCCTATTCTTTATCATTGTGTTTTACTCTAACCAAATTGGTTATAGTAAAACACAGTGCTAAATTGCTATGTAAATGTCATATATCATATTATTAAATTCCTATTCTTTATCATTCTGCTTTACTTTAACCAAATTGGTTATAGTAAAACACAGTGCTAAATTGCTATGTAAATGTCATTTATCATATTATTAAGTGTTTCCTATTCTTTATCATTGTGTTTTACTTTAACCAAATTGGTTATAGTAAAACACAGTGCTAAATTGCTATGTAAATGTCATTTATCAAATTATTAAATGTTTCCTATTCTATATCATTGTGTTTTACTCTAACTAAATTGGTTATAGTAAAACACAGTGCTAAATTGCTATGTGAATGTCATATATCATATTATTAAATGTTTCCTATTCTTTATCATTGTGTTTTACTATAACCAAATTGGTTATAGTAAAACACAGTGCTAAATTGCTATGTAAATAAGTATTATTAAATGTTTCCTATTCTTTATCATTGTGTTTTACTCTAACCAAATTGGTTATAGTAAAACACAGTGATAAATTGCTATGTAAATGTCATTTATCATATTATTAAATGTTTCCTATTCTATATCATTGTGTTTTACTATAACCAAATTGGTTATAGTAAAACACAGTGCTAAATTGCTATGTAAATAATCATTATTATTAAATATTTCCTATTCTTTATCATTGTGTTTTACTCTAACCAAATTGGTTATAGTAAAACACAGTGCTAAATTGCTATGTAAATGTCATATATCATATTATTAAATTCCTATTCTTTATCATTCTGCTTTACTTTAACCAAATTGGTTATAGTAAAACACAGTGCTAAATTGCTATGTAAATGTCATTTATCATATTATTAAGTGTTTCCTATTCTTTATCATTGTGTTTTACTTTAACCAAATTGGTTATAGTAAAACACAGTGCTAAATTGCTATGTAAATGTCATTTATCAAATTATTAAATGTTTCCTATTCTATATCATTGTGTTTTACTCTAACTAAATTGGTTATAGTAAAACACAGTGCTAAATTGCTATGTGAATGTCATATATCATATTATTAAATGTTTCCTATTCTTTATCATTGTGTTTTACTATAACCAAATTGGTTATAGTAAAACACAGTGCTAAATTGCTATGTAAATAATTATTATTAAATGTTTCCTATTCTTTATCATTGTGTTTTACTCTAACCAAATTGGTTATAGTAAAACACAGTGATAAATTGCTATGTAAATGTCATTTATCATATTATTAAATGTTTCCTATTCTATATCATTGTGTTTTACTATAACCAAATTGGTTATAGTAAAACACAGTGCTAAATTGCTATGTAAATAATAATTATTATTAAATATTTCCTATTCTTTATCATTGTGTTTTACTCTAACCAAATTGGTTATAGTAAAACACAGTGCTAAATTGCTATGTAAATGTCATATATCATATTATTAAATTCCTATTCTTTATCATTCTGCTTTACTTTAACCAAATTGGTTATAGTAAAACACAGTGCTAAATTGCTATGTAAATGTCATTTATCATATTATTAAGTGTTTCCTATTCTTTATCATTGTGTTTTACTTTAACCAAATTGGTTTTAGTAAAACACAGTGCTAAATTGCTATGTAAATGTCATTTATCAAATTATTAAATGTTTCCTATTCTATATCATTGTGTTTTACTCTAACCAAATTGGTTATAGTAAAACACAGTGCTAAATTGCTATGTGAATGTCATATATCATATTATTAAATGTTTCCTATTCTTTATCATTGTGTTTTACTCTAACCAAATTGGTTATAGTAAAACACAGTGCTAAATTGCTATGTAAATGTCATATATCATATTATTAAATTCCTATTCTTTATCATTCTGCTTTACTTTAACCAAATTGTTTATAGTAAAACACAGTGCTAAATTGCTATGTAAATGTCATTTATCATATTATTAAATGTTGCCTATTCTATATCATTGTGTTTTACTCTAACCAAATTGGTTATAGTAAAACACAGTGATAAATTGCTATGTAATGACATTTATCATATTATTAAATGTTTCCTATTCTTTATCATTGTGTTTTACTCTAACCAAATTGGTTATTGTAAAACACAGTATATTTTACCTCAACAACATCGCCGCAAAATTGTTTATACGTTTATTTTGATTGGCTAACTAAAGTACGGTCTAATGAATATTGATATCAGAAGATTCCCTAGCTTAGTGAAAAAATTTTATTACCAAAAATATGCTGATTACGTCACTACCGGAAGTTGTAGTCTAGCATGATGCAGACGCAATTGATTATGTACGTTTGTTAAACATATAAAAAGCTGTAAATTACCACAAAACGACAATAGGAAAGAATTCAAAGAAATGCCCTACGTGTTCAAAATCATTGTTTTAATATAGTCTGTATGTATAACTAACAATTGACCTTGTGGAAGAGCGTATACATTTAATTTAAAGTAAAACATGATTTACTCGCCAATTTGGTATAGGATATATAGCTCGTTTCCCCAGACGGAGTATCCAAACTCAAGTAATACACGTATGAAACGCCATATGTGCAAAAATATTTATATTTTTACTAATACAGTATTAAGAAAAAACTCCGTCTGGAGCCCAGACTAGTAATACACGTATGAAACGCCATATGTCCAAAAATATTTATATTTTTACTAATAATATTAAGAAAAAACTCCGTCTGGAGCCCAGACTAGTTTAGTCTTATATACGTCACCTTTATTGATCTCGAAAATGTTATGTTTAGCGCCCTCAATTTTAATAAAACCAGCCTTTAAAACTTGTGTCGTTGTTGTTTCGCATGTTACTATGTTGTACTGTACTACTAGAAAATGGCAGGTAGCAGGTACCGTAGTTTTCTTCGATTATGCCGGAATTGGGCATTAGATTCTACAAAAGAAGGTCGTGATTTAGGAGCACACATTCGAAAAAAAGTGGCAGAAGGCTTTAAGCACGGGGAAAACACAAGGGTTTGAAAATACAAATATTGTTTTTTCTTGCCTAGAAAGGGCCAGCAGTAGTAGGTAGGCTAGGAGGTGAGACTACTTTTAGGCCTAGCTAGGCCTAGCCTGCTAGCTAGAGCCTAGGCTCAGTGAGTGGCCTATCAATAGTACTGATACCTATTAAACTCACTGTTAACAGTAGTGGCCCGAACATTGAACTAGGGCCTAGTGGTGAGTTTTAAAGCTAGCGTTACTTATAAAAGGTATCATAAAAAATTATTAATCTTTTTATAAATATATAGCCTACTAGGCCTAGGCCTAGCCTAGTAGGGCCTGTATAGTATATATATTTATATATGAATAAATCTTTTAATTTTATTCTCTAGTTACTCAGAATGTTTGACCCTGGGCTGGCTGTACTGGAGAGAATAAACTAATATTAATAATATCTAGGCCTATCTGTCCTTAATCCCACTAAACTTGATAAATTTTCTTATCTAGGTGGATGAGGTCGAGTGCCAACGCTTGTACAATGCACTGGATAAGCTGTCTACAAATTATTATAAGAACAAGGTGACAATTAAGTGTTATTCATTCATTCATTCAGTCTTTTATTTCAGAAACTCTGGTCCATAGAAAGTAAATTACATATAAATGAAATAAATAAAGTAAACAAAATTACTACTACTCATCTCAGGATGGCATTCTATCTGGAGAGCATCTTCGACTTAACTAAGACATTGCTTATAATCGTTGAGATTAAAATATTTTTAAAACAACTCATTTTACAAAAAATGTATTTGACATACAGTAATGCCTATACTGTCTTTATTTACTGTATACATTTTTGTCTTTTAGTATCCAACAGTGAGCAATTTAGGAGGATCGCTTGGTTTAGATGTTGAAGATTGCAGATTAGCCATGTCTACAGGTTTGTATTCAAGTTTAAAGGGGGATTCTGGGTTTAAAATTGCTTTTAAATATCGTTTATTTATTAAATAAAAAATATTATAACAATATAGACATTTCAGAATGAAGAAGTAATAACGAGAAATTAAAAAAATTTAATTTCATATACATTTTAGGGTAAATTCATGGAAAGTCTGTTTTTTAGCAGCTTAGGGAAGCTCATTAATATTCATGAGATATTCACAAAATCACGTCACCAGTGGATTCCAAACTCGCGACGTCATGTACGTTGTGTTTGTCAACTAATTTACATCTCTCTCCCCTGTCAAACGACGACCACCATTGTGATCATTGTGAAATACATTTTTTGTAGATTTTCTAAGCTAGGCCTAAAGTGTAATCAGGGAAAATTTTCATTTAAAAATTTTGTTTAGCAATATTGCTAATCAAACTGATTTTTAAGTCCAGAAACATAGTTTTGTATTGTATTTTTTGCTACACAATTTTCAAAATGTGTACCAATAAGGTTGTTTTGTATAGCTTTTTGCTACGCTACACTGGCGAAAATGTTCCCTGGTAATAATAACAGTAGTAGCATATATTTATTTGACATTTAATGAAATACAAAATTTAGTACAGATACGGAGTCATAAATTATACTACAGTATTTTTATACCTCTATAGTACAGATCGTATTATCGGCTTCACGTACAATACTACTCTAGGCCTAGCCTAATAATAATATGGGCGAGAGCCATTCTGACTAGGGATTCCATGCCACGATGGCTACGTTAAAACAATGGGGCCCATGGGCCTAGCTAGCCTACTACTAGACGATTGGCCCATAAATAACAAAACCCATCCTATCAACCAAACTCCTAAACAATCTAAACCTAAAACATTCTACAAAATCGGCTGTAAATATTGAAGCAAAACAAGGTCCGATCGCCGTCCACACGTATGGTGTCCCGATCGTCTAAGTAGGCCTAAAATAAATAGGTTTAGTTTACTCTCCAAAAAAGCGGATACTCATGCATCAAGCAAGTAGACCAGGTAGTAGGAAGGAGACCTAGCCGATCCGGCCCAGTTAAAAATTGAGCTAGCTAGTGTAGTAGACCCTATGCGAATTGATACTACCAGGCCTTTTACTATAGGCTGCACTACACAAATATTCCAACTCTCTCATTCGAGCTATATTATCTATACCATTCCGGTAGGTCGAGTCGACCTTCAATCAAATACTGTACATCGTTCATGTTGTGATTATAGACGGGGTATACTCGACCCGACCAGTTTGGTATTGTTGTATCTGCTTATCACGTGACGATGTGCCAGGCATGGGCATGCAGCAGAGAGAGCACGTGTATCGTCGTCTCGCTCGATCCTCAGCAGAAATGTCCAGTATACGTTACGCTTCATTGATTTTGATTTTTCCCTAAGTCGGTGCGAAAATCAGCAAACGTAAAGTGCAAACATATCTAATTTTTCACTGTTTTGATGAATTTTCATAAAAAATTGACTTTATAAATGGGAAGACCGACTAAAATTACATCAGATAAGTATAATTTTACAAAAGTAATTGATATGGTTTATGATAACGAGTCGTCGGAAGATGGACCATTTCACGAATTTCCTATTTTGTAACCACAGTGTGATTTTGCCGTAGCTGCACTTGTAATCTGGCCTGATTTCACAGCCTTCGTTCTGCTTCACTGGGCGCTTATATAAATTGAAACTTTTACCGTTCAAGAGACAAACAAATATATTTTACATTTTTTACTATTCATTTTAAACCCGGAACCCCCCTTTAAACGAGTGTCTAGAAAACTCAGATCTAGAAAACTTAGATCTCCGATATATTTGAGTTTTCTAGATCTAGAAAAGTCAGATATCTAAGTTTTCAAGATCTAGAAAACTCAGATATCTAAGTTTTTAAGATCTAGAAAACTCAGATATCTGAGTTTTCTAGATCTAGAAAACTCAGATATCAAGATCTGAGTTTTCTAGTTCCAGAGTGGAACTAGTGAGGGCGTGTGGCGCAGTGTGTTGGACTACTGATCGTGAGACCGAGGTTCGAATCCAACTCTCGCCGCATTGCTTGTATCTGTAGGCAAGATACTTTACTTACGTTTGCCTCTCTCCACCCAGGTGTATAAATGGGTACCCGGTTAAGCCTGGTTTCCATAAAATCGCTACACCGTTTCCATTGAAATCGCTACACCCGCATATGTCGCCGACGCGCATCGGGGAGGTCTCCCCGATTCATCGCAGACAAATCGGCAAAGTTCAACCATGTTCAACTTTGCCGATTTTGTCGGCGATGAGTCGTATACGCGTGTACCAAAGAATATTTAGCGCTCGCGTACTAGATCGCCGATAAATTCTAGTGTTTCCATAGAATCTGTCGGCGACAGCAGTCGGCGACACGGTGTAGCGATTTTATGGAAACCAGGCTTTAGATCAAGACACAACTTTGCGCTGATTACTAGCTGCATTATGGAAGTATGTTTCCATAAGTGTTTGATCAAAAAAAAAAAATGACTGTGGTAATAATGTTCAGCGCTTAGAGGTTTCATTACATTAGGCGCTATATAAATCCAGGATATTATTATTAAAAAACCCAGATCATCAAATGGATCGTTCCATTATTAATAGAGGGTAGCTTGTTTGAAATACTACAGTATTATACGTTTTCTTACTAATAATAATAATTATTGTAACTTGTAGTAGCAGCCTACGACTTAAATCATAAAGAAATACAGTATACACCTTTTAAAATGTAGGCTTAGCATTTAGGCCTAGCTAAGCAAACTCAATTCAAGGCTCAACGTGTGGGCGCTATCGCAATGTATTGCGAAGAGTAGGCCTGGCCCTACTAGGCTAGAAGTGGTCAACTCGTACCCAAAATAACTCGTACCTATTCCCAACTTGGCTAACTCGTACCTCAACCAACTCGTACCAACACCAACTCGTACATACCTAATTTTTAAGCCTACATTTTAACGGTAACGTGCACTGTATTTTTTTAATGATTTAAGCCGTAGGCCGCTTCTACATGTTACAATATTAGTAAGAAAATGTAAACAGTAATCAGTTTTAACAATACTCTAGTATTTCAAATGACCTACCTTCTGATTAATAATGGAATGATCCAAATGACCTACCAACCAATCATTTGATGATCTGAGTTTTCTAGTTTCATTTTGGAACTAGAAAAGTCAGATATTGATATCTGAGTTTTCTAGATCTAGAAAAGTCAGATATTTGAGTTTCTAGATCTCGAAAACTCAGATATATCTGAGATATGAGTTTTCTAGACACCCAAGTTTAAACAGACATTTTTAGAATGCATTTTTGAATTATAGTAGAAATAAAAAAACTTAAAGAATAATTTTATAAAATACTAATAATAACTAGATTTGAACTCGTCACTACGGACGAGTTAGGTTATCCGCAGCGCAAAAGCCACGTGCACGTCATACGTTAGAATAGTGCGCGCAGAAAAACTATTATGCCATTGAAAAAAATGTTAGTGCGCTCTCTATTTTGCGTCACGTCTAAGTATATACAGTTTACACTATATATATATACAATATATATATTGTATACGTACTACAAACAAGGAAGAATAGGTGGAAATAAGTGGCTCAAGTTATTGACGCTTTTGGACATGATGACTTCATCACAATTTTAAAAACGGTATATCATGCGAAAGATAATTGATTGGCCTAGACAATATAAAAAAATGGGAGGAAATGGAATACAGATAGGTGGAGAGGCGCTCTATTAAATGTGATGAGCTATGACGAAAGAGATAAAAATCCGCTATTTTATATTCGAGTGGCCATACGATGACGTCACAATGTCCGGTTAGCCATATTGATGCATGATTCGATATCTACAACTCATCTACTACCAGAATATGTAATTATAAAAAAGTTCACCACGTAGTTTAGAATCTATGACTGTTTAAAAAAAGGCATAATTTTGACAAATTTTTGAACTTTTTCATAAAAAATGAGCGTAAATTGTTTAATTCTACGTGCTCGTATGACGTGATTTTAAGTCGAAATTGTTTGAAAGTTGGTAAATTTTCTAAAAAAGACAGGAAAAACAAAAATCAAGCAAAAAAATGATGTTTTTGCGCTACGTGCGCACGTGCGCGTAAAAAAATTGCGCACGCGTGGGAATTTTTGAAATGCTCAAAATGACATGAAACGCGTAGAAAGTTGATTAGAAATTGATTTTTCGCATTTTGAAATTTTAAACGCGCGTGCACGCGTAACTTTTTGTAAAACATGCCATTTTTAATCCATAAAAAGTTTGCGCATGATATGACTTAAATTTTCACCAAGTTTCAATAGAAAATGACTTTTCATTTTTAATCTATGATCAATCATTGAAATTCATAAAATCGCGCGTAACTTACGCTGCGCGACTCAAAATTTAAAAAAAAAAGTTTCTTGCACATCTACAGCTACAGAGCAATCTTTTGACAAAGTTATACAATCATATGTTGGCCAGAATTAGAGATACGCTGCGAACAAAAATCGTGGAAAGAAAGAAGAACATAGAAAAAGATCCTGACAATAACAAGGGGTTATCCGCCAAGTGCGGATAACCAATAAATAATAAATGTAGCTTTTAATATAGCACATTATGCAAAGCCTCAATGTGGTTAACATTATAGTATAGTTTTATAGATTTAAATGTGAAATTTAATCAAATACAGAAGGTAAAAGGAGTAATAATAGGGAGGTTTCGCAACCTGACGAATACGATAACGAAAACGGATACGTCACACATTCCGAAACTTTTGAGCTGATCCCCATTTCATATTCGTAAAGCGTTTTCGTGTTGACGAATATCACCAGTCATATTCGTAACTACAAAACGAGTATAGTTTTTGATCTATTTTGCACATTTTGCATTTTAATTAGGAATGATTCATGATTATAATATAATTATAGATTTATTGAAAGTAATTTACTAAAGTAATTTACTAAAATGCCAGGTCAATTTAGATAAATAGCAGTTTTTGAAGTCCTCACTCGCTTTGATGTTACGCTAGGCCTAGGCAGCCAAGCACCAAGCAACACGTACCTCCTGCGCTTCGCTCAAATTTACCGCAGTCATATTTTGGACGACGCCCTCAATATTTCGTTGCCATGCGAAACAGATTTTTACTGGCTTACGAAAACGAATACGTGTGCGTGACGTATCCGTTTTCGTTATCGTATTCGTAAGATTGCGAAACCTCTCTAATAACATAGGAAATCAATTATTATTAAATATTTCAGAGTCTATAAAAGAGCTAGATGAAATGACTAAAAGCTATTGGACCAAGATGAAAGAGTTTGCAACAAAGCATGATAGGTAGTACAAAGTTACAGATACCGCTACCAAAAACTACTACCAGAATTAAAGCAAGTACAGCTTGCTTGGTACAAGTACTTCACGGAGTAACGATACTTTTATACTGTACCTTTAATTTTACAGGCAGTATTAAATATAGGGCGATGTGATGTATATCTGTACTAGATAATTCACAGGAAATCATGCATTATCTATTTCATAATATTGTATATATCAACAGTTAAACTTGACCCAAGTCTGTAGTTATTGTTTCTTTTTTTGTTAGTTCACTGATTTTTGTCTAAAAACTACATTGAGCTCAAGTATTATACTTATGAAACGCCATATGTGCCAAAATGTATATTATTTTTTTTCACTAATATTAATTAGAATCAAGGTCTAGAACCTGACTAATCAACAGTGTCAGTCTTCCTTTAGGAGGTAAATCATAATAAAGTTTGCTTTAGCTGCCTACTTTAATAGCTTTATGAAAAATAATGGAATAAAAATCTTTTTTTGTTGCTTAAGCTTGGATGTAAGCAAGTTGACCAATGACAAACGACAGTGTGAAATAATCCATCGCTTGTGATTGGACAACGTTGCATCCTTATGTTGCGTCTCTAATGGGAAAAGCTTGGTTCCCACAAGGATACAACACATGTGTAGGCGTGTTGACCAATGACATGTGACAGTTTGAATAATCCATCGCTTGTGATTGGACAACGTTGCATCCTTATGTTGCGTCTCTAATGGGAAAAGCTTGGTTCCCACAAGGATACAACACATGGATGTTAAGTGAGTTGACCAATGACATGTGATAGTTTGAATAATCCATTGCTTGTCATTGGTCAAATGGCTTGTGTTGAACCTTATGCTGAATTATGATGTTACATTTTGCTTAGTGGACTAACAGTTGTTAAAAAGTAGTGTCATATAATCATCTGCGATGTCATTACAATACCGGCAAGAGCATTTATTTTCTTAAAAAATATTATATAGTAAATTTGAGTGACTCAAACGGAAAATGCTGACCTGTATGTAAATGGACAGTTTTTGTATCACCTGCCTCCAGATCCGACTGGTCTATTTTGTATCAGCTGACCAGATTAGAAAGACAAAGATAAAAAAATAATAAACTAGAATTCAACTAACTTTATTCAACCATAATTTTCTGACAAATGCAAAATAAATAAAAAAGGTCTACTGGAAAAATACAAACACTGTCAAAAAGATAAATTAGGAAATATCCTTTCATTTACAAGTACAGTAGACAAACCACAATCTTGAATCAAGTAAATTTTTTATATGATCAGGGTTATACTTGCTTCATATCGAACTAGGTGACACCTGGAAATGCCGACAGAAAGTAAATGCGCATCCTACAGTGAACACAATATAGGGGTAATTATTAAAAATAACCTCCACAAAATAGTCGCATTTTATATAATATAAAAAAATCATACAGTATATTACCCATACATTTTAAAAAGAACCATAAATGAGGTCATATACCCTTAAACAGGCACATTATGTATAAGTAATGCTTTATATCAAATATGGTTCCCAAAATAGATGAAATTATAGAAAATTGGAAATATACATATATCATGGTAATTAATATGGGGAGAAGGCATAATGTTTCAAGGGCCATCCTTCAGCAACTTAACATACGTAAATGTTCCAATGCTTTTATAATATAAATTGTATATATTTGTGCATAACTACAGTTGCTAATTTTATACTTTATTTTATACAGCTTTTCAGAACAATTTTAAAATTAAGTATGATTGTAAATATTTTGCATGACAATAATTGTAAGCTTAGTAAAACCAACTGGTGTACACATTAACATCCGTTAAACTACCGTTTGTCACCAATATTTACAAAGCATTTATTTTTACGGTACTACTTTATTTTGTTGATATTTATGTAAAGTCCCTTTCACTTAATACAACTGGTGCAATGAGGGTCCAACCATACAGAAGTACACACAACCAACATGATGAAATCTTCACCCACACTGCTCCACTACTTTCAGTGAACTGGCTATCAATGCTTGATGAAGGTCTGATAAAAAGAAAGTGATTTCTAGTATTAAAACCTTTTTAGAACTTGACAGTAATGAATGAATGAACAAGGGTTTTAAAAGCAATGTATGATGTAAAATTACTGCAGTTACTCACTTGAGCCAATTGGTAAGTGTCATCATGATATACAATGTAGCCAAGAAGAGAAGCAAATGAAAAAAACTGTAACTGTAAGCCACGGCATCCTCCTCATCATCCCATACAGTTTGTCCGGTTTCTGCATCAACACTATTTCCACCAGACTCTGATACAAAACATTTTTTATTTTAATATAATGAAAACTGCCATAATGTGTTAAATACTAAGTGACTATTTGTCTAACCCTATAAATAGAGAGTGTTAGAGAGAAACCTCATGGGTCGAGACTTATGTTGTATCGAGGAGTCCAGTGGCGGCCGATACAATAAAGTTGTTTATAGTTACTGTATGTCTCTCTATTTCTAATAAATGAGTCCAGCGGTGGCCGATACAATCAAGTTGTTTATAGCTACTGTATGTCTCTCTATTTCTAATAAATGAGTTCAGCGGCGGCCGATACAATCAAGTTGTTTATAGCTACTGTATGTCTCTCTATTTCTAATAAATGAGTCCAGCGGTGGCCGATACAATCAAGTTGTTTATAGCTACTGTATGTCTCTCTATTTCTAATAAATGAGTGCAGCGGCAGCCGATACAATCAAGTTGTTTATAGCTACTGTATGTCTCTCTATTTCTAAGAAATGAGTCCAGCGGCAGCCGATACAATAAAGTTGTTTATAGCTACTGTATGTCTCTCTCTTTCTAATAAATGAGTCCAGCGGCGGCCGATACAATCAAGTTGTTTATAGATACTGTATGTCTCTCTATTTCTAATAAATGAGTCCAGCGGCGGCCGATACAATCAAGTTGTTTATAGCTACTGTATGTCTCTCTATTTCTAATAAATGAGTCCAGCGGCGGCCGATACAATCAAGTTGTTTATAGCTACTGTATGTCTCTCTATTTCTAATAAATGAGTCCAGCGGCAGCCGATACAATCAAGTTGTTTATAGCTACTGTATGTCTCTCTATTTCTAATAAATGAGTCCAGCGGCGGCCAATACAATCAAGTTGTTTATAGCTACTGTATGTCTCTCTATTTCTAATAAATGAGTCCAGCGGCAGCTGATACAATCAAGTTGTTATAGCTACTGTATGTCTCTCTATTTCTAATAAATGAGTCCAGCGGCGGCCGATACAATCAAGTTGTTTATAGCTACTGTATGTCTCTCTATTTCTAATAAATGAGTCCAGCGGCAGCCGATACAATCAAGTTGTTTATAGCTACTGTATGTCTCTCTATTTCTAATAAATGAGTCCAGCGGCGGCCGATACAATCAAGTTATTGTTTATAGCTACTGTATGTCTCTCTATTTCTAATAAATGAGTCCAGCGGCGGCCGATACAATCAAGTTGTTTATAGCTACTGTATGTCTCTCTATTTCTAATAAATGAGTCCAGCGGCGGCCAATACAATCAAGTTGTTTATAGCTACTGTATGTCTCTCTATTTCTAATAAATGTTAACAAACATTATATGATCTACAGTTACACTGGTGATGATCAGACGCAAATTATTCAAAATTAAAATTAGACTAACAAAATTACAAAAACATACCTTTTGCGTTTGCTGAAGAGTCGGAGCTTAGTAACACTTTCTGTCAACAAAAACAAGTAATGATAGTTAATATTATTGTGTTAAAGCAATTCAGTACCTGGGAATGATACTAAAGCAAAACAATTGCTATGTTGTTGGCATAACCCCACTACTTAAGCTAAGGCTGATCCTAGGTATTTGTTATTTATTTTCAGAGAAAGAAAAAAAACAATCTGAAAACTGTTATGAAAAAAATATAAATACTAATACAAATATTTAAACAAAAATGATCATGCAATTCATTGATTATTTTCCCCATTGGGAAACTCTATAATAATTCTTGTGCTGACTAATGTTAGGGTGCAACAAAAACATACAGGTATTTTGGGGCCTGTTGTTAGGCCAACATACAGGTATTTTGGGGCCTGTTGTTAGGCCAACATACAGGTATTTTGGGGCCTGTTGTTAGGCCAACATACAGGTATTTTGGGGCCTGTTGTTAGGCCAACATTTTAGGCCTAAGCAGTAAATAATAGATAAACGTTCACATATAGTTAAATAATAAATTGTTAATAATGGTGGTAATCAACAACATACAATGGAAAGTGTAATATTTAGTGAGTAGTCAAGGCAGTGCATAATGCGGCTTGTTGATATGAATATGAAAAGAAGTGAGCGTGCTACAAGAATGCTATGGTTAATTAACATTCTACGAACTATTCAGGGGTTAACCCAAGTAACAAAGGGTCTACCAACTAACGCAAGGAGAAATTAGCACACATTTCCTAATATCCATCCATCCATTCAGACAGACTACAGATTCAAAAACCTTGTTAACATTCTACAAACTATTCAGGGGTTAACCCAAGTAACAAAGGGTCTACCAACTAACGCAAGGAGAAATTAGCACACATTTCCTAATATCCCATCCATCCATTCAGACAGACTACAGATTCAAAAACCTTGTTAACATTCTACCAACTATTCAGGGGTTAACCCAAGTAACAAAGGGTCTACCAACTAACCCAAGGAGAAATTAGCACACATTTCCTAATATCCATCCATCCATTCAGACAGACTACAGATTCAAAAACCTTGTTAACATTCTACCAACTATTCAGGGGTTAACCCAAGTAACAAAGGGTCTACCATCTAACTCAAGGAGAAATTAGCACACATTTCCTATTATCCATCCATCCATTCAGACAGACTACAGATTCAAAAACCTTGTTAACATTCTACCAACTATTCAGGGGTTAACCCAAGTAACAAAGGGTCTACCAACTAACTCAAGGAGAAATTAGCACACATTTCCTAATATCCATCCATCCATTCAGACAGACTACAGATTCAAAAACCTTGTTAACATTCTACCAACTATTCAGGGGTTAACCCAAGTAACAAAGGGTCTACCAACTAACCCAAGGAGAAATTAGCACACATTTCCTAATATCCATCCATCCATTCAGACAGACTACAGATTCAAAAACCTTGTTAACATTCTACCAACTATTCAGGGGTTAACCCAAGTAACAAAGGGTTTACCAACTAACCCAAGGAGAAATTAGCACACATTTCCTAATATCCATCCATCCATTCAGACAGACTACAGATTCAAAAACCTTGTTAACATTCTACCAACTATTCAGGAGTTAACCCAAGTAACAAAGGGTCTACCATCTAACTCAAGGAGAAATTAGCACACATTTCCTAATATCCATCCATCCATTCAGACAGACTACAGATTCAAAAACCTTGTTAACATTCTAGCAACTATTCAGGGGTTAACCCAAGTAACAAAGGGTCTACCAACTAACCCAAGGAGAAATTAGCACACATTTCCTAATATCCATCCATCCATTCAGACAGACTACAGATTCAAAAACCTTGTTAACATTCTAGCAACTATTCAGGGGTTAACCCAAGTAACAAAGGGTCTACCAACTAACCCAAGGAGAAATTAGCACACATTTCCTAATATCCATCCATCCATTCAGACAGACTACAGATTCAAAAACCTTGTTAACATTCTACTAACTATTCAGGGGTTAACCCAAGTAACAAAGGGTCTACCAACTAACCCAAGGAGAAATTAGCACACATTTCCTAATATCCATCCATCCATTCAGACAGACTACAGATTCAAAAACCTTGTTAACATTCTACCAACTATTCAGGGGTTAACCCAAGTAACAAAGGGTCTACCAACTAACCCAAGGAGAAATTAGCACACATTTCCTAATATCCATCCATCCATTCAGACAGACTACAGATTCAAAAACCTTGTTAACATTCTACCAACTATTCAGGGGTTAACCCAAGTAACAAAGGGTCTACCAACTAACGCAAGGAGAAATTAGCACACATTTCCTAATATCCATCCATCCATTCAGACAGACTACAGATTCAAAAACCTTGTTAACATTCTACCAACTATTCAGGGGTTAACCCAAGTAACAAAGGGTCTACCAACTAACGCAAGGAGAAATTAGCACACATTTCCTAATATCCATCCATCCATTCAGACAGACTACAGATTCAAAAACCTTGTTAACATTCTACCAACTATTCAGGGGTTAACCCAAGTAACAAAGGGTCTACCAACTAACGCAAGGAGAAATTAGCACACATTTCCTAATATCCATCCATCCATTCAGACAGACTACAGATTCAAAAACCTTGTTAACATTCTACCAACTATTCAGGGGTTAACCCAAGTAACAAAGGGTCTATCATCTAACTCAAGGAGAAAGGAAATGTGTGCTCCCACCCATCCATTCAGACAGACTACAGATTCAAAACCTTGTTAACATTATGTGATGCTTACCTCATTTGCACCATAAAATGTTACTTCCTACAAATAAAATAATAATAAAAGTATCATTTTTAACCATTTTCTTAATTTGCACAACAAAATTCCAGTATAAATCAACATTTTTCTCCCACAATTATAGGTTTGAACATTTTTATCATTAAACCAAGGATATAATATATAATTATAATTGTGTTGCTATTAATAAACAAACACACACACACTACTTCTTTTCTTAATTCTTGTAATGTGTTGGTGGGTTATAAAATGATTTATATCATGATAGTGGTAATCAGTCCAAAGCAGTATGCACATGCAAGGTTGGATACAAATGGTATACAATTCCAGCAGTAGTATAGTTAATAAAATCAACCGTGAATACCTTATTTGAATCTGTCCTCTCCAAGCGAGAGAATGTCTTCCAGAATGAACAGATGGATAAGCAAGTAAGAGAAGAGAGAGTATAAATGTAACCAGCACCATTTATTAGAGAGTTAATGTATAGTAATTCACAGGGTTTTAAGCAGTTTAACAAATAATTGACCATTACACATGTTAGCTTATAATGTAGTGAATAACTGACTTGGTTAGGTGCATTAGCAATGCAGTGAATGTATAACACATTTCCCAAGTGCAATAACTATGTAGTGAATAAACAATTTGTTGCATGTAATGTTACCTGTATGATATTCATAATTAAACTGTAGTACTTACCTCATTACCAGTCAGTTTGCCTACATTGTTGGTGCTGGCAGTACGCATACTGTTAGGAGTAAAAATGTATGAATATTATCATTATACATCATTCAGTAAACATACAAATTAACTTTAATCAAATTCTTTAACCAAACAAAGGTTCTTACCAAGCAAATACAATAGATATAAACCAGATGAAAAAACCAATCCAGCTTTCTGCTTTGACTGCAGATCCAGTGGCTCCACTCAATGTCCCATTGTTTACAGTTGGAAATCCAGGATTACATGCTATATAATAAAATGTATCAGTAAGTCTCTATGCTGTTAGGATTGTATATACAGTATACTAGTCAAATACGTTTGTTCTCATAATAACTATGTTTATTGTGATTGTTTGATCCATATTTCTACATTTTGCAATGTTTGTAATAGAATGCTCTTGTAATAACATTGAATGAAACAAATTGTATAATTTGGCAGAACATTCATATGGATTGGTAAGATAATGATGAAATGTTAAATAATGATTTTATCCTTGTTTTATAGAATGTTGATTAATTCTTACCTTTTTCTGGTGAGCTAGTCATTGCGGACCATGTCAAATAGACCACATATAGTGATATCACTGATGACTGAAGTAAACCAGATCTAGGTTGTGCTAATAAATGATACCAACAATTAGGTAATTACTTGTGCATATAGATCATTTCAATTTAAACACTTGAATCTAAAAAAATGATTATGTGATCAAAACTGATTTGGCCATTTAACAAAATGTATGTGTAAGTAGTCTTACCCTCCTGAACTTTAGGTAATATAGCCAAAATTGAGATGCCAATGCACAATGCCATATTGAAAGATATAAAGAATTTGTTCTCACTACAGCTGTGAACTGCATCACCCTAATAATAAATAAACATATGGTATTAAAACAGAGTGCCAATCTACTAAATTAACAAATGTTTTACATTATTTTTAAAACTAAAGCAGAATTAAAATGAAAAATGAAATTATTTACAATGTAGTAAACGTAGAAAAGGACGATTCCAGTGATGCAAATAGCATAGTTGATGATGGTGAAGAAAAGCAATCCTATAAATGGAAAAATATTTTGTTTAGCATACATATTAATTTAAATAAAAAAAATAATTTTGTTAATTAAATAGCATGTTACACTTTTAATCATCTAAACTTACCTGATATTAATCAATAAATATAAAGACTTACCACAGTACCAGTCTCTATTGACAATTTAAATGATTGGAATCAACTTATTTTTCAAATTTGTAACCATTTAAAGACTAAAAACGTTATTGCAATAGGACCATATAGCATTTATTTTTACATTAAATGTAGTTTGTGACCTTAAATTAGATCTAAAAACATATAGAGACTTACCAAAGTACCAGCCTCTATTGTCGGTTTCTTCCACTTTGTCAACCCACTTTTCATTCCAAGTATGAGCAAAGTCAACAATTAATACCAACTGGACCAATATAAAAATGAAGGCTCCAACCAGACCAAAGTAACGCCAGACTAAGAAAGAAAGTTATAACAATTAATACCAACTGGACCAATATAAAAATGAAGGCTCAAACCAGACCAAAGTAACGCCAGAGTAGTGATTATTCAATTAAGAGATGATTTGAATGCAACATCACCTTTATTCTTCACCTACCACAAGACATTTGATTATAAAATCAATGTTTAATTTTGTTTTATTAAACACAAATGTAAAATAAAACATAACAATTTAGTTTACAAGCAACACTAACCCTGTTCAAAATCACCAGATGGAATATAAAAAGCTCCAACCCAAAGACCAATCAGAGCAAGGAACTTGAAAAACCAGAATCTGTAGAAAAACAAATATTATAATCAAATAATTTACTTTGTTGTATTTTATGATTTGCTTGTGATAATTGTTGTCAGATGAGATCAGTCAAATTTTTAACTTAATGATTATAAGACAGACAGTAGCTGAAATACTGTTGTATATTTAGCTGTCCATAAAAAGTGTCCAGCAAGCAGTTGACGGTCAGCTGTCCACAGCAGCAAGCAGTTGACGGTCAGCTGTCCACAGCAGCAAGCAGTTGACGGTCAGCTGTCCACAGCAGGGGGTAGCACCCCACTTATCTATGCACTGTATGTACACAGGGTGTTCATCATCTGTGTTGATGCTACGGCTGTATCCAATTGCTGTTTCTTAGAACATACCCATTTTGTATTTTGGATCTGGGATCACCACTTGATTTTGTATTAAGCATGATCACAGCAAGCAAGAAGAAGAAACAAGCTAATCCAAAGCAAACACGGTAAACACCCGAGTATCCAGCAACTAGGTCACAATATTCAGATCTTCCATCGTCACACACAAACCATAACTAATAACAAAATCAAATCAATATCAAATGAATAAGACCTTACAGCTTGTTCACAACATATATTTTCTTCAATGAAAAAATTTTGATCTAAAATCTAGAAAAGTTTTATTTTGCCTGTAATGTATTGTTTTGTTGGTATAAAACAATTGCTGACAATTGATTATAAGGCAAGTGTGACTTTACTTACATCACTTAATTTCTCTCGCAATCCTGGTATCAACATTATGCAAGATGTGATGGCACCCAACAAGAGGAAAAAACCATAGACAAGACGAGTTGATGTAGAGTTTTTGCATGAAGGGCATGCACTGCAACAGCAGCTACATGCTGCTGCACCACAACAACAGGCCAACTGCAAATAAAGTAGTTCAATGTTTTTAATATTGATGCAGTCTACAGTATTTGTAAAATAATACAAATACATGTAACATTAATATTTACAGAGTGAGTGAGAAACAACACAAGTATAATAATTCTCCGCATCCAAAATTGGAGCTCGTGTCTCTTGAAATGGTTTGGCATTGGCCTCTAATGTAGGTGTATTAAGCCTTAATAAAAAATAATACATTTTTATGCGCCAAATGTTTATATAATTCATAAAATTTCATTTTGTACCATTTCACTTATTTATTAATCATGTTTATGTGACAAACAAAATGTGATGTGCCCACCATGATGGACACGATGATGTCATAATATTTACTACTATAAATATTAATACCACTACTATTTGGGTACATACATAGATTAGATATTAAGGCTAGCTAGAGTCTAGGCCCAGGCTAGATAGTAAGCCTAGGCTAGACTACTTGCTCGCGAGTACGAGACAGTCAAGAAGGGTGTGTATTAACTATTATGCAAAAGGCCTCGGCCTACTAAATAATAAACATGGCGGCTTATTTTAATTATTTATTACCGCCTAGGCCTAGGCCTAGTTTACTTACTCCAGCCAGTGAGATAACACAACCCATTTCTTGTTATGATATGACTACAATACACGGCAACCCAGACTAGATACTAGGAGGCTAGGCCTTCCTATTTAAACGTTTTATATACACAGTTCAGTACAGAATAACTCAAGACAAAAATACAATGGCGAATAAAATACAGATGATGATGACGAATTTAGTTGTTGACTCACGTGACCGCAACGAATTATTTTAAGGTATGACATCATCAGGCAACACATCTTTCAGTATTAGTATTACAGTTTGTTTTTAAATCCCCCACCGATTCATTTTTTCCTATTTTTATTTCAACAATTGTACTTTTTAAAATTAAAATTGATAAAACAATACCGGTATTACAAATGATAAAACAATAATTATTACAAACCTCTCAAACAGTCGGGCAGCAAAGTGGTTGACCTCGCGAATTATTACCAAATCAAAATTTGAATTGCCGCCATCTTGGAATCGCGATAAAGCAAGTAGTGCGGAATTACAAAATGCAGCCAAAAAAAATGTCAATAACATTTAAATAGCATATTCATACAATTAAATTTATATTAATAAAATTCAACTAAGGATTTTACGAAAGATAGGCTACTTAAGAAATACTGCCGAGATCGGTTCCCCCACACGGCGTAGGGTACCGCAGTGCTAAGGGGCCTAGGTAGGAAAAAATCTGATTTTACCTGTTAAACATGCTTGAACCAAGGCCATTTTAATATATATTATCCAGATTATATATCAAAACAAACTGATAAAAGGATTTGTTGATTTGCTTCTGATGAGAAAAGTGCCGGATTCATTTCGCTGACGGCGAATGAATACACGAATTTTCGCCATTTTCTAGCACTAGCCTTGGGTACCCAGACAGCTGATAACGATTATATTCGATTGTCCAGACGTCTCTGCTACTGGTGCTCAATACTACAGTATGTATTACTATGGACCTATAGGTCCATGGTATTACTGTACATATAGTACTGTATGTTTAGTTTTTGCTTTCTTTATGGCAAAATAAATATTTAATTTTTATTATTGCTTATTTTGCTTTAACTTTATCCAAGAAGAAGTAAATATTATTATATATATGCATATTACAGTCAAGTTGCAACTGCCACGAATCCACTCCACTTTGGTTACTAACTAAATAATTAATTAATAGTATAACATCATAACTAACAAACAAATTAACAAGTTAATAAATTAACCACCATTAAATAATTTTATTTACAAAAAAGTATTTTACATACAGTATAACATGTAATATCTTATTTACATCGAAGTAAAATATGCCTATCAAACTATCTTGCTCAGGCTAAAATATCAAGTTATATATGTCAATATTTGAGTTAAATCATCGCGATAATAAAAATTTTTAGTTTTTTTTTATTTTTAAAGACATCTGTTACGTACATCAATTTACAAATATCAAAATAGGATTGTTTTTGCAGCACAAGATGAATCACAAGTCGGATAGTTTATTCTTAGAAACCTGAAAGAAAAAAAAACACCAATAATGAGCTATTCATAGTTAAATAATTTTAATGTCAACTTTAGTCATCCTAAATTTTGTCGCCATGATCACTACTATACACAATACTGTATATATAAATATCATATGTACGACCATCCAAATTACCTTATCCTACCTACAGTCCTTCCTAGCCTAGGCTACATTATTGTCATATATTTACAAACCTCCAACAGCCACAACGTATTTTCTTTTCTTTGGCAAAGAATTTCCCGTAATATAGTCCTAAATTAATTAAATAAAAAGGTCTAGGCCTTTCTTTAAATATCCGACGATATATATTATATCCATAATCCAGTGGATATAGATTCAACATTTTAAACATAATAATAATATGGCTTCACATTGATTATAATAAGTCGGCGATATGCCACTAAAAACTAGCCTGCGGCCCTCTCTATCCGCCTACAAATAGCATTGGGTTTCCGTCAAATGGGCTAGGCCTAGCCTAGGCCTAGATAATACTAGAAGTTGGGTACATTTTTTTACAACCAAATAATCTACAATTATATTGCAATATTTACCAAACTAGCACCAAATCCAAAATAAAAAAGCTACTAATAACATATTTTGGTATATTAACTGGTTTAAAAACGGATTGCACATAGTGATTTTGAAGGATTGAAATTACTCAACCACACGGCCTGTACTAAACATACGAATCCAAGATGGAGTCTGCTTAGAATATATCCCCAGCTTTGAACGGATATTGAATCCGTCCCACAAGCTGAACCAAGCTTAAACTTTCAGAAAAGATAGATTAATAACCTAATAACCAACCACTAAGTTTTTATAAAGGTTCCGTGCTGATGAGAAAAGTGCCGGATTCCCTACGAAACCAAACAAATAAATCATGTAGCCTACCTCAACGAACACCTCCATCTGCACTTTTTTCTTCAATAAGCTCTGTCGTCGTTTCCTGGGCTACTTATACCAAAATTTTGTGGCGGGAATAATCTTCCATATTAGGAGTAACAATTTCCAAATATAGAAAGATATAATTTAACCCGGATGGTGGAAATTGCAGCAGATTTGTAAGGGTATTCCCATGCAAAATGCTTGCCGCGAAGTGAAAAGCGAACCGGAAGTCACTATAACTTGGCGATGCTCAGTGACCTGCGCAGTTAAAAAACAGCGTTTTAACGGTTAAATGAGCACTTTGCTGCTCGACTGCAAAATGAGTTCACCAATATTGGGAGGTTGTATAGAGGGCGCTAAAAGAAAAAAAATACATGAAAGATGTACTTGATATCAAAAACATGAAAAATGAAGATTAATAATATCAAGCCATTTTGCAATTTTAATCAAGTTATTCACTTTTGTAAAAACAATTACTAACACACTCTGTCAGAACCATGGAGTTAATTATACCTCCAAGTATTTTTTGCTTTAAATAAGTTTTTTTAAAGTAAATTTTGTTTCGATCCAGTTTTGGTCAAAGTGTTATGTGAAATTAAAAATGACATTCAACAACAAAAAATTAACAAAAATTAATTTTCAAGGGGACAACATAATCTTTAAAATAATAATAATAATCTTAAAATATTTGAGCGTGCCAAATGCGAACAATGCGCTGCCAACTATTATATTTTTTTCATTCTAGCTACATAATTGATGAAATAAAAACTAAAACAAAGCATTTTAAATAAAGGGGTTTTATTCAAGAATCTCAGAGCTTTACTCATCTATATCCATAAGAAGCATAACGTGTCACCGAAAGCATGTACTGATATAACAATTAAGGGTCAGTTGAAATAATAAATAAAAAAATTGAAATTGATATACAATAAAATGATAATGATGGTTACATCTGCACAACTGAATTTGATTAAAATACTTATTATTATTATTATTATTATTATTATTATTATTATCTGCCATAGAATTAATCTATATGCATATCTACCACCGCAGGAAATCCTACCTGCATATTATTATGTATTATTTACCACTGCACGTTGTGATGATAAGGGCTTTGTTGTTTCCAGTATAATTATGTTTAATAACAATTATATTATTATTGACAATTTTACACTAGTATTAGCCATACGGAAGGGCCCGATTCTACTGGGTTTAGAGCGTTTATAATTACTGTATTCTGTATTGTTATTATTGTGGCTATGTCATGGCCCATGATTGTTCAAAATATTTCAACCCGATCAATTGAATTCTTCTACCATGTCGGTAAGTATACTGTTCGTAAGTTCCTCGTGTGTACAAAATTAAAATATATGTACAATAATGTAGATTACAACAAATGGGATCGTGTCAATCTTGTCCAGTTAGAGGTGCTGACATTAGTTCTATTCTCGAGAATAGTAATCATGACTATTATTATTTGTACATGTAGATTACAACAAATGGGATCGTGTCAATCTTGTCCAGTTAGAGGTGCTGACATTAGTTCTATTCTCGAGAATAGTAATCGTGACTATTATTATTTGTACATGTAGATTACAACAATTGGGATCGGGTCAATCTTGTCCAGTTAGAGGTGCTGACATTAGTTCTATTCTCGAGAATAGTAATCATGACTATTATTATTTGTACATGTAGATTACAACAAATGGGATAGTGTCAATCTTGTCCAGTTAGAGGTGCTGACATTAGTTCTATTCTCGAGAATAGTAATCGTGACTATTATTATTTGTACATATAGATTACAACAATTGGGATCGTGTCAATCTTGTCCAGTTAGAGGTGCTGACATTAGTTCTATTCTCGAGAATAGTAATCGTGACTATTATTATTTGTACATGTAGATTACAACAATTGGGATCGTGTCAATCTTGTCCAGTTAGAGGTGCTGACATTAGTTCTATTCTCGAGAATAGTAATCATGACTATTATTATTTGTACATGTATATTACAACAAATGGGATAGTGTCAATCTTGTCCAGTTAGAGGTGCTGACATTAGTTCTATTCTCGAGAATAGTAATCGTGACTATTATTATTTGTACATGTAGATTACAACAATTGGGATCGGGTCAATCTTGTCCAGTTAGAGGTGCTGACATTAGTTCTATTCTCGAGAATAGTAATCATGACTATTATTATTTGTACATGTAGATTACAACAAATGGGATAGTGTCAATCTTGTCCAGTTAGAGGTGCTGACATTAGTTCTATTCTCGAGAATAGTAATCGTGACTATTATTATTTGTACATGTAGATTACAACAATTGGGATCGTGTCAATCTTGTCCAGTTAGAGGTGCTGACATTAGTTCTATTCTCGAGAATAGTAATCGTGACTATTATTATTTGTACATGTAGATTAAAACAATTGGGATCGTGTCAATCTTGTCCAGTTAGAGGTGCTGACATTAGTTCTAGTCTAGAGAATAGTAATCGTGACTATTATTATTTGTACATGTAGATTACAACAATTGGGATCGTGTCAATCTTGTCCAGTTAGAGGTGCTGACATTAGTTCTATTCTCGAGAATAGTAATCATGACTATTATTATTTGTACATGTAGATTACAACAAATGGGATCGTGTCAATCTTGTCCAGTTAGAGGTGCTGACATTAGTTCTATTCTCGAGAATAGTAATCGTGACTATTATTATTTTTACATGTAGATTACAACAAATGGGATCGTGTCAATCTTGTCCAGTTAGAGGTGCTGACATTAGTTCTATTCTCGAGAATAGTAATCGTGACTATTATTATTTGTACATGTAGATTACAACAATTGGGATCGTGTCAATCTTGTCCAGTTAGAGGTGCTGACATTAGTTCTATTCTCGAGAATAGTAATCACGACTATTATTATTTGTACATGTAGATTACAACAAATGGGATAGTGTCAATCTTGTCAAGTTAGAGGTGCTGACATTAGTTCTATTCTCGAGAATAGTAATCATGACTATTATTATTTGTACATGTAGATTACAACAAATGGGATAGTGTCAATCTTGTCCAGTTAGAGGTGCTGACATTAGTTCTATTCTCGAGAATAGTAATCGTGACTATTATTATTTGTACATGTAGATTACAACAAATGGGATAGTGTCAATCTTGTCCAGTTAGAGGTGCTGACATTAGTTCTATTCTCGAGAATAGTAATCGTGACTATTATTATTTGTACATGTAGATTACAACAATTGGGATCGTGTCAATCTTGTCCAGTTAGAGGTGCTGACATTAGTTCTATTCTCGAGAATAGTAATCGTGACTATTATTATTTGTACATGTAGATTACAACAATTGGGATCGTGTCAATCTTGTCCAGTTAGAGGTGCTGACATTAGTTCTATTCTCGAGAATAGTAATCATGACTATTATTATTTGTACATGTAGATTACAACAAATGGGATAGTGTCAATCTTGTCCAGTTAGAGGTGCTGACATTAGTTCTATTCTCGAGAATAGTAATCATGACTATTATTATTTGTACATGTAGATTACAACAAATGGGATAGTGTCAATCTTGTCCAGTTAGAGGTGCTGACATTAGTTCTATTCTATTCTCGAGAATAGTAATCGTGACTATTATTATTTGTACATGTAGATTAAAACAATTGGGATCGTGTCAATCTTGTCCAGTTAGAGGTGCTGACATTAGTTCTATTCTCGAGAATAGTAATCGTGACTATTATTATTTGTACATGTAGATTACAACAATTGGGATCGTGTCAATCTTGTCCAGTTAGAGGTGCTGACAGTTCTATTCTCGAGAATAGTAATCATGACTATTATTATTTGTACATGTAGATTACAACAAATGGGATAGTGTCAATCTTGTCCAGTTAGAGGTGCTGACATTAGTTCTATTCTCGAGAATAGTAATCATGACTATTATTATTTGTACATGTAGATTACAACAAATGGGATAGTGTCAATCTTGTCCAGTTAGAGGTGCTGACATTAGTTCTATTCTCGAGAATAGTAATCGTGACTATTATTATTTGTACATGTAGATTACAACAATTGGGATCGTGTCAATCTTGTCCAGTTAGAGGTGCTGACATTAGTTCTATTCTCGAGAATAGTAATCATGACTATTATTATTTGTACATGTAGATTACAACAAATGGGATAGTGTCAATCTTGTCCAGTTAGTAGAGGTGCTGACATTAGTTCTATTCTCGAGAATAGTAATCGTGACTATTATTATTTGTACATGTAGATTACAACAATTGGGATCGTGTCAATCTTGTCCAGTTAGAGGTGCTGACATTAGTTCTATTCTCGAGAATAGTAATCGTGACTATTATTATTTGTACATGTAGATTACAACAAATGGGATAGTGTCAATCTTGTCCAGTTAGAGGTGCTGACATTAGTTCTATTCTCGAGAATAGTAATCGTGACTATTATTATTTGTACATGTAGATTACAACAATTGGGATCGTGTCAATCTTGTCCAGTTAGAGGTGCTGACATTAGTTCTATTCTCGAGAATAGTAATCGTGACTATTATTATTTGTACATGTAGATTACAACAATTGGGATCGTGTCAATCTTGTCCAGTTAGAGGTGCTGACATTAGTTCTATTCTCGAGAATAGTAATCATGACTATTATTATTTGTACATGTAGATTACAACAAATGGGATAGTGTCAATCTTGTCCAGTTAGAGGTGCTGACATTAGTTCTATTCTCGAGAATAGTAATCATGACTATTATTATTTGTACATGTAGATTACAACAAATGGGATAGTGTCAATCTTGTCCAGTTAGAGGTGCTGACATTAGTTCTATTCTATTCTCGAGAATAGTAATCGTGACTATTATTATTTGTACATGTAGATTAAAACAATTGGGATCGTGTCAATCTTGTCCAGTTAGAGGTGCTGACATTAGTTCTATTCTCGAGAATAGTAATCGTGACTATTATTATTTGTACATGTAGATTACAACAATTGGGATCGTGTCAATCTTGTCCAGTTAGAGGTGCTGACAGTTCTATTCTCGAGAATAGTAATCATGACTATTATTATTTGTACATGTAGATTACAACAAATGGGATAGTGTCAATCTTGTCCAGTTAGAGGTGCTGACATTAGTTCTATTCTCGAGAATAGTAATCATGACTATTATTATTTTTACATGTAGATTACAACAAATGGGATAGTGTCAATCTTGTCCAGTTAGAGGTGCTGACATTAGTTCTATTCTCGAGAATAGTAATCGTGACTATTATTATTTGTACATGTAGATTACAACAATTGGGATCGTGTCAATCTTGTCCAGTTAGAGGTGCTGACATTAGTTCTATTCTCGAGAATAGTAATCATGACTATTATTATTTGTACATGTAGATTACAACAAATGGGATAGTGTCAATCTTGTCCAGTTAGTAGAGGTGCTGACATTAGTTCTATTCTCGAGAATAGTAATCGTGACTATTATTATTTGTACATGTAGATTACAACAATTGGGATCGTGTCAATCTTGTCCAGTTAGAGGTGCTGACATTAGTTCTATTCTCGAGAATAGTAATCATGACTATTATTATTTGTACATGTAGATTACAACAATTGGGATCGTGTCAATCTTGTCCAGTTAGAGGTGCTGACATTAGTTCTATTCTCGAGAATAGTAATCATGACTATTATTATTTGTACATGTAGATTAGGCCTACATCAAATGGAATCGTGTCAATCTTGTCCAGTTAGAGGTGCTGACATTAGTTCTATTCTCGAGAATAGTAATCATGACTATTATTATTTGTACATGTAGATTACAACAATTGCAGGGATAGAATGGATTCCTTCTTCTTCCACAATAAACACTATCCTTACTCAAGAAAAGCTGACAGAGGCTCTATGGATCGTTATTGTTGGATTCATCATCGGATTATTTCTTGCCTTTTTTATTGGTGCTAATGATGCTGCTAACTCATTCGGAACATCGTATGGAGCTAAAGCGTTAACTATACATCAGATTTGTATTCTTGGTTCAATATTTGAAACTCTTGGTGCCATGCTACTTGGAGCCGGTGTTTCGGAAACAATACGCAGTGGAATTATAGATGTTAGTTTATATGAAGGCCAAGAAACTGTTCTTATGCTTGGTCAAGTATCTGCCTTAATTGGTAAGTCGTAGGCCTACAATACCTAACCAAATAATAGTTTACATTTAAATTAAATACATGCTTGGTCAAGTATCTGCCTTAATCGGTAAGTCGTAGGCCTACAATACCTAACCAAATAATAGTTTACATTTAAATTAAATACTATGCTTGGTCAAGTATCTGCCTTAATCGGTAAGTCGTAGGTCTACAATACCTAACCAAATAATAGTTTACATTTAAATTAAATACTATGCTTGGTCAAGTATCTGCCTTAATCGGTAAGTCGTAGGTCTACAATACCTAACCAAATAATAGTTTACATTTAAATTGAATACTATGCTTGGTCAAGTATCTGCCTTAATCGGTAAGTCGTAGGCCTACAATACCTACCCAAATAATAGTTTACATTTAAATTGAATACTATGCTTGGTCAAGTATCTGCCTTAATCGGTAAGTCGTAGGCCTACAATACCTAACCAAATAATAGTTTACATTTAAATTAAATACTATGCTTGGTCAAGTATCTGCCTTAATCGGTAAGTCGTAGGCCTACAATACCTAACCAAATAATAGTTTACATTTAAATTAAATACTATGCTTGGTCAAGTATCTGCCTTAATCGGTAAGTCGTAGGCCTACAATACCTAACCAAATAATAGTTTACATTTAAATTAAATACTATGCTTGGTCAAGTATCTGCCTTAATCGGTAAGTCGTAGGCCTACAATACCTAACCAAATAATAGTTTACATTTAAATTAAATACTATTCTTGGTCAAGTATCTGCCTTAATCGGTAAGTCGTAGGCCTACAATACCTAACCAAATAATAGTTTACATTTAAATTAAATACTATTCTTGGTCAAGTATCTGCCTTAATCGGTAAGTCGTAGGCCTACAATACCTAACCAAATAATAGTTTACATTTAAATTAAATACTATGCTTGGTCAAGTATCTGCCTTAATCGGTAAGTCGTAGGTCTACGTACAATACCTAACCAAATAATAGTTTACATTTAAATTAAATACTATGCTTGGTCAAGTATCTGCCTTAATCGGTAAGTCGTAGGTCTACAATACCTAACCAAATAATAGTTTACATTTAAATTGAATACTATGCTTGGTCAAGTATCTGCCTTAATCGGTAAGTCGTAGGCCTACAATACCTAACCAAATAATAGTTTACATTTAAATTAAATACTATGCTTGGTCAAGTATCTGCCTTAATCGGTAAGTCGTAGGCCTACAATACCTAACCAAATAATAGTTTACATTTAAATTATATACTATGCTTGGTCAAGTATCTGCCTTAATCGGTAAGTCGTAGGCCTACAATACCTAACCAAATAATAGTTTACATTTAAATTAAATACTATTGTTGTTAATGCTTGAACAGATTTGACCAATCACAAGCGATGGATATTTAGAACTGTCATGGGTCAACACGCTCTTGTGGTCAGATGCTCGGATACTGACATGCTAATTATTAATCTTTGAATTAAAATTATTTTGAATTCATGTTGAATGTATTACTAATAAAATACCCTTCCTTAGGCTATAGGTACAGTAAATCTATAACATTTTAGACCTATTATGCCTACACTTCATCAACAATGCTCGATTTGAATGCACATGATTTTTAGTTGGTAGGCGATGTCCTCTTCCTAAGTTTAATTTTGATTACCCCATAATATTTGTATTAGCAGTCCTAAAAATTGTGTATATTTACTACTTCTATCAATTTAAATTATAGATTATGTTTGTTTAATTTAAGGTAGCAGTATCTGGCTCGTTATCGCAACGGTAGTACGATTACCAGTATCTGGTACACACAGCATAGTTGGTGCAGTCATTGGCTACCATGTAGTGGTGTTTGGTCTTGAGGGTATACAATGGTCGGAGTTAGGTAAAATCGGTAAGAGTACGATTACCAGTATCTGGTACACACAGCATAGTTGGTGCAGTAATTAGCTGCCATGTAGTAGTGTTTGGTCTTGAGGGTATACAATGGTCGGAGTTAGGTAAAATCGTAAGAGAATACATATATAGGTATAAAACAAGGAACTTGCGACGGTATACAATTATGTTAGGTTTTCACCTTTGGTATCTATTTCGATAGATAAAATCGTAAATTGAATCGTACATTGATAAACATTGATATAAAATAATGATGTCGGTTGAAACTATTGTTGTTTTTACCTATAGTAATATCGTGGTTTACAAACTATTGTTGTTTTTACCTATAGTGATATCGTGGTTTACAAACTATTGTTGTTTTTACCTATAGTGATATCGTGGTTTACAAACTATTGTTGTTTTTACCTATAGTGATATCGTGGTTTACAAACTATTGTTGTTTTTACCTATAGTGATATCGTGGTTTACAAACTATTGTTGTTTTTACCTATAGTGATATCGTGGTTTACAAACTATTGTTGTTTTTACCTATAGTGATATCGTGGTTTACAAACTATTGTTGTTTTTACCTATAGTGATATCGTGGTTTACAAACTATTGTTGTTTTTACCTATAGTGATATCGTGGTTTAATAACTATTGTTGTTTTTACCTATAGTGATATCGTGGTTTACAAACTATTGTTGTTTTTACCTATAGTGATATCGTGGTTTACAAACTATTGTTGTTTTTACCTATAGTGATATCGTGGTTTACATCGCCTGTCCTATCTGGATTGTTATCCATATTTTTCTTTTATATTCTTCTAAAAACGGTTTTATTGAAGGTAAGTATTTTGTTCTAGTAACTTTTGTAAGTAGTTTAGCTTTACATTTACATTCTCGAAAACAGAGACTCCCTTGATAGAACACAACATTGAACATTTTAGTGGGCGTTTTGTTTTAGAGATTTATGAAAAGAGAAAACCACTATAAGAAAACAATATTAAAAGAATGTTTAAATCTCTCGAAAACAGAGAATCCGGTACAATATTGTAAGACATTTGGCAGCCATTTTGAATTTTGTCGGCCATCTTTTTGAGTCGTGACATACTCATTTATAGGTTACATTCTGATGATAACAGCCTAACATTTATCAATCAATCATAATCATACCCAAATATTGTTTACCGAGTTTTTTTTAATTATAAAAATAAATTGTCTAGGATAATCCTTTGGAGCCAGGTTTGAAGTCACTACCTGTTTGGTATTCACTCGTCATCACTGTCAACTTCTTCTCTATTTTCTATAATACCTCAGGAGGTAAGTAGGCTTACTTTTTCTACTAATGATCTTCTGTTATCTATCACTATTCAGTTTATTAAACTTGATCAGTTGTATAGAGAATGTTTAAACAAAATGGTACTGACACAACCAGCATGCTGGTACTTAGTCATTTTTATACATGTACTGATGAATAAAGTCTCTCTATTTTGGTAATTATACTTATCGTCATTAGCAGTTATGGCTAATTCAAATCGTAAATTGCTAAAATCAATTTAAATAACCTTAAATAGTAGTTGTATAGTAAAGCTGTGTTTATTTAGAAATATATTTAGAAACACGCATTCCATTAGGTATAGATCTTTTAAACGTCGACTTAATTGCTATTGTGCATGCTATATTAACTGGAGTGTAACTATCATTGTGACAAATTCTATCGTATTTGTAGTGTTTGAAGGTATAATACCACTGTACGGAGTCTTCATACTCAGCTTTGGAAGTGGAATTTTGGCTGGTCTTATTGTATTCTGTGTACTGGTTCCGCGTTTGAGAAACAAAATACAAGGTAAATATTCATGAATACCGGTCCTTTCTCAAAACTTTATTTTAAAATGCAATCTGTACAAAGTCGACCTTTCAATAAAGTAAACGATAAAGTAAACTTTTGAGGAATCGTAGCAATGTTTCAACAAACAACAAGTTTGTGTGTGAGTGTTCATTTTTGTTTTCTCGTTTGGCTAGAAATGGTTCCAATTATGTTCCATGCAGATTCAAATGAAATCACTGATATACAAAAAAACACCAACGATGAAACCTCACAAGGTAAGACACCAATTAAATGAGAGAATAAAAAATGTGCACTTATACTGGAAACACTATAAAAAAGAAATGGTTAGATTGATATAAGCCTTTTTTATGGATAGATGAGCAGAGGCAAAGTAGAGTAGCTGCTGATGATGAATGTGTAGATGAATCGGCGACATTATGTAGAGATGATCATCCAATTGTTGTACAACTATGTTCTCCTCTTCTCATACTCTCAGCAGTGTTTTCGTCATTTTCACATGGCGGTAATGATGTTAGGTAAATATACTAGACATAAGAAGACTTAGAAGAAAGTATAATATTCAATTAAATTGCACTCTATCTTGTCAGAGTTCAATTTTCGACATATAGAAATTTTTAATTATCATTTTCCTTTTAGTAATGCAATAGGTCCAGTTATCTCTATTTGGGTCACATATGAGACAGGCGAAGTAGATACAGCAGTTGAAACTCCATTGTGGATTTTGTTCCTTGGAGGAGTAGCTATTTCACTAGGATTATGGTTGCTTGGAAAGCGAGTAATACAAGTTTTAGGCGAAGAGATTACCATGTTAACACCATCAAGGTAATTGTAGTTTCTTTGAACCAAGGAAAGTAAAATTAATTTCACTCTTCCCTGTTGGAACGCATTAGGCCCATATTCTTTTTTCTCTTCTACGATGTGTTCTTTTTTCTCTATTTGAGTAGTAGTAATATCTAATGAAATATCATTTCTGTGATTAAATTCAATAGTGATGTAATGTTTATATATCTATTTTTGCCATTTCAGTTCGTTTACTATAGAACTTGGATCTGCTTTAACAGTTTTAACGGCTTCCAATCTTGGTATCCCAATTAGTACGACACATTGTAAAGTTGGGTCTATTGTTGCAGTGGGTTCTTTTCGTTCTGGAACATCATCCGTTGATTGGTCTTTGTTTCGTAATATTGCAATATCGTGGTTTTTAACTGTACCAACTTGTTTGATATTTAGTGCTGTATCTATGGAATTACTGATGTTCACAGTTTAACACTAACCTATGTGTTGTTTAGTACTGACGTATCTATGGAATTACTGATGTTCACAGTTTAATCCTAATCTGTGTTATGGTAGTATCTATGGAATCACTGTTTAACAACCCTAGTGTAATTGGAATTTCATTTGATTTGCTTTTAACAAGACCGAGCAGAAAAAGAAGTGTCTTAATATGAGACATAATAATTAGGCCTATAGCTACTATTTTCTTCCTGAATAAATTGATGTTCTTTCGTTTAATTAATAATACTTTTATTGAATAAATACTTTCTATGTTGACATAATTGGTTGTGTGAAGATGTACGGTCGTGGAAATTGTTTTTCATGGTAACTCCGATTGTGCATAGCACTGTCGAATGCGTGAAGAACTGTGATACAAAGTTAATTATCATATCACATCTTAAACATTTTGTTTTCATGGTAACTCCGATTGTGCATAGCATTGCCGAATGCGTGAAGAAATGTGATACAAAGTTAATTGTCAAGTCACATCTTAAACATTTTGTTTTCATGGTAACTCAGATTGTGCATAGCATTGCCGAATGCGTGAAGAACTGTGATACAAAGTTAATTGTCAAGTCACATCTCAAACATTTTGTTTTCACGGTAACTCCGATTGTGCATAGCATTGCCGAATGCGTGAAGAACTGTGATACAAAGTTAATTGTCAAGTCACATCTTAAACATTTTGTTTTCACGGTAACTCCGATTGTGCATAGCATTGCCGAATGCGTGAAGAACTGTGATACAAAGTTAATTGTCAAGTCACATCTTAAACATTTTGTTTTCACGGTAACTAACTCCGATTGTGCATAGCATTGCCGAATGCGTGAAGAACTGTGATACAAAGTTAATTGTCAAGTCACATCTCAAACATTTTGTTTTCACGGTAACTCCGATTGTGCATAGCATTGCCGAATGCGTGAAGAACTGTGATACAAAGTTAATTGTCAAGTCACATCTAAACATTTTGTTTTCACGGTAACTCCGATTGTGCATAGCATTGCCGAATGCGTGAAGAACTGTGATACAAAGTTAATTGTCAAGTCACATCTAAACATTTTGTTTTTACGGTAACTCCGATTGTGCATAGCATTGCCGAATGCGTGAAGAACTGTGATACAAAGTTAATTGTCAAGTCACATCTAAACATTTTGTTTTCATGGTAACTCCGATTGTGCATAGCACTGTCGAATGCGTGAAGAACTGTGATACAAAGTTAATTATCATATCACATCTTAAACATTTTGTTTTCATGGTAACTCCGATTGTGCATAGCATTGCCGAATGCGTGAAGAACTGTGATACAAAGTTAATTGTCATAGCACATTTCAAAACATCAAACAACGATTTTTCGTTAATCATGTAAAACCGCAATGATGTACTTTTTGTAATACTGAGTGCTATAATATTAATAAGTAATAATTATAATATGATTCATTATTGCATGCACCTCAGCAGCTCCCAGGATGTGACGGGCATGGTGGCGCTATTCATATTGATCGCTATCAAGATATCCGGTAAATACTTGACTTGTATTATAGTGTCGGTTTCCTTTTCAGATACTTAATATCATCGTTTTCGATTGAAAATCTGTTAGAAAAAATGAATCTTATTATCACATTTTCTCAATTTTTTCTTATGATTATTATTTGTGTCTCTTCAGGTGAGTATTTTGTTGTTGTTTATTAGAAGTAGTGTTTAATAGAAAGTTTCTTTATTAAAGGTTAATTAGTCCATATTAGTACGGTGTAAATATCTATGATTTGTTTAATGAAATAAAATATATAGAAAGCTTCCAAATGTAAAATCAGGACGTGGTCATCATCATGTCAAACAGTATAACATTATTAAATAATTTTAATTTTAGTATTATATTATGGTGAAGAAATGTTAATGTACAATATAGTTTATATGCAGATTCATTGCACAAATCGCTAAATTCAAAAAGTACTTTCAGACGTAAAACTCAAACATTGGAAGCAAATGACAAATGATTCGCACTTAATTAAACAGGGTAGGCATATGAGCTATTATAATGCCGTTTTGACTTGTAAAGTCTGGAAGGTTCATGTGCCAGAACATTTAGCGTTTATCAGTAAGATTAACTCATGGTAATTATTGTACATTGTACGGCAAACCAGTATATTATTATAACAAGATTAATTATTATTTTTATGATTCGAAGTATAAATTCTTGATTTTTTTTTCAAATGTAACTGAGTAATAATGCATTGACCTGGAAGTTCCATAGGGAATACACAGACAGGAAGTTCTTCCCTTGCCACGCGCAGATTATTGTACGCTCACCGACGGCAGTGAAAATAGAACATGTTTGCATCCTGTTTTTAACTTTTTATCTCTAGTAATACATTTATAATAACATTCCTTAAACACGAAAACAAGAATTGCATCCGTAACGGTTTAAGTATTACATTAGATTATTGTAGAAACTGTTGTATAAGTTTAAATATAAATGTGTTGCCCTTTTATATTTCAAGTGATTTTAAATGTAACCCTTGATTATGTTTTTAGACAATTTTAATAACTTTTATGAAATCCGCAATATTCAGCATGTTTGTATAAAAATATTGTATGTAGGTCATAGGTAGGCCTAAATGTTTTTAATATTTGTAAATTTTTTTTATTCACTTTGAAATATACTATGTCATTAAAATAAAACACGTTTTAACAATAATCACAAATATGTACGCGTCACTTGCATGTGACAAAAAAAATGGAGAACATGACCTTTGTTTTTAATTTTAATAATACAAGAGAATATACATACTATATGCCTTATTATAGTGAACTTGTATATATTGAAATAATTTGTACTGCAAACTGAATTTACTGAAATAAAAGTGGGACGAGCCCATAAAAGACAAAACAAAAGATTATTGTAGAAACTGCTGTTAAAATCCCACAGTCTGACCCGTTTATTGGTCAAACAACATTTTCTCGTCCTTGCGCAAAGACACACAAAAGACAATTCAATAATTTCTATTCACTACAGAAACATTTATTCACTGAAAATACTTTTTTAAGAGAATACACATATTTATCCTTAAAATTTCTTTTATAAAAGTATAAGCCAAATGTTACAAATAATTTCATACATTTATGAAAAGTCTTTTTGATACTTTCTTCGTACATGTGAACAATTTATTATGCTGAAATAGTTAATGCCTTATTTGAAAACATACTCACGCCACGTCATCCAAAGAAAATTACTCATTCACAAACGAAATGGTTGATGCATGGAGGTATAACTCCATGGTTGATATGAAAGTATCACACGTCAAAAGAGAACCATGGGCAGAAAATACTCGTTCGGCATGACATTTGCTTTATTTCAAGTTGCAAATGAAAATAAATGTAAATTAGCTATTTAGCATTTCAGAAGTGTTTTAGGGAGTAAAAAGAAATGTTGCTAAGCAAAACAGCTATGGCAAACTGGTAAAAAAAAAATTAAAAAATTTGAAAAGGATATACTACAATAATAAACAATCATCATTGATTAAATAAAACTATTTCAGAAATGCGAAATAATAATTATCTATTTTCTAGATTCAAAAAGTTTACTGCTGACCTCTAACCAAGAAAGGCGATCGAGTTTTCCACCAAAGATTAATGCAAACCTTTTCAAGGAGTTGAAACGTCGAAATCCGATTATGACTCCTTGGTGGTCAACAACAGCTACTACAGCAATCAAAGATTTTGAATTGATAACACTGCCCTCTAGAATGCAATCGGGTAAGTTAGTGCACAGTCCAGGTTAGGTGGTATATTTTCATTGATCCTCTTCGTGTGTATGTTGCATGCATTGTCTGATTATTGGAGGTATACTTCTATGGTCTGACCATGGAGAGTTAAGTTAATCCTAACTTATTTCTCCATGGTCTGACGGACTCATAACCGACAGTTTCGATTTATTCATACAGGTACAAAACAAAAAACATATAGCCAAACAGTAGAAATTACACGTTAGTCTATAATGCTTAATGGTAGAGGAATTATTTCATTTCTATACAGTTGAACGTTGGAAGCAATCAGGTACCATGTTTAATTAATATAGCCTTATTAGAATGGTTTCGATATTCATTTAAGCTACGTCTTGGGAGTGTATTTTAAATTTACATTTATGACATGCTATTTCTTTTTTTTTATTTCCACAAATGAACCACCATCAAGCAAAAGTAGAAGAATAATACTTACAAAACAAAACGAATTCGATCGGCAAAAAAATGTGTTTTTCTCAATTATTAAGCTCAGGCATTATAGTCTAACAACCAAACATTAGAATTACCCTGTACATGGCTCGATCATCAATAACCAAAAGGAAAGTAAATGTACAAATAACATTTTCACAAAATTTGCCATAAACATCGGAGAATGGTATGATTGTAACGCTTTTATTGTTTATTATTTTTATTGTTTAATACCACTAGATCATTTATCGCGATGATCCGTTGCATTGTAATCGGGATTTGTCTGTATAATTACAGCCTATCCAATGACTAATTTTTGTGTGATCAATAAAACTTTAAGAATGTGTTACGTCAATACCATATTGCTGCAGTTAACCTTCATATCATACTTCAATTGTTAAATCTATTGACATTATTCTTCAGGAAAAGGGCGGTTCAACTATTCGTTTGATACTAAAACTGTGCAATGATGCATATAATTTTATATAGTTGAAATACAATAAACCATGAAAATCGGATATGACGTGCATATCGTAGTTCATGGTGCTGTGTTAAATACAGCAGTCTACGCAGTGAACTTCAACGTTGTATATTTCAAACGATTGTCAATTATTACGAACAATATTTCTTCTGGTGACAATGGAATTGAGGATTTTTATGTGTATATTGTGTTTCACTGCCTCATTAAATGGTAAGTTATTGATTTGAATTATATATTTTGATAACTAATCTCCTTTAAGTATTACACTGTGTATTGTAAATTGCAAAGTGCTAGATGTGATCAATTATTAACAAAAGAAAACCCAGATTTGAGTACCGTACATGATTCTCTCTTATTATCTTTAACGCCTAGACCTGATTACAATCCATTAGTTAGAACATTTTATAGTATTCCTTTCGATTCTAAGAAAAGTAAAAGTAAACACACATTGTATTGTAAACATATTGTAAAAATTGTGATTAATTATGGAACAGACCCAATTGACCTACATTTTAGTTAGATGCCTGTTGGATTATGTAATAATAAGTAATTATAATCTATGAAATTCGCCAAGCTTTGAAGACGCAGTGAAAATTATATACCGTATTTATTAAATAAACGCCCACTTTGAATACACTCTCCCTCATAAACTCCCCAATAGATCATCGTTTGGAATAAACGCCCCACCACCAATACACGGGGGCCTTTATTTTTTCCTCAAATAAACATGCATGTACACACAATATTATTATAACACATTTCTATTGTAGTGGAATTCATTGACTTCCATGATCTCGATATATATCTTGATATTAATATTATTGCATTCTTTCATGTGTGATTTAACTAACCGAACCCTCTAAATAATCTTATCACTATAAACTACAGTATCCTATGGTAGGCTGCTCGCGACACTGCCGTGTTTTTAACGTCGGTAGACGTAATGCAGCTTATGTATGTTTTATAGTTGACGTAAACGTACGAAATAATCTGTTTGGTATTCAAAGGTTTAGAATAATAAGTCTTTGTTTCCAACTGTTTCTGGTTACAGCAACGCAAATGATGTGCACTAAGGTGTCATTTATATGTGATTTGTTTCGTTGTCCCCCATTGGCTATCTGAAATTCAATACCAACCAATTAACTGTCAAAACTAGTTTACGCCTGTTTTGCTACCTAATTTCTTGTTCATTCAAATTCAATTAAAGAGACAGTTTTTTTACTTTTTAAAAATATAAAAAATATACAATTGATTATTATTAAATATATAATATAATGCAAGCATGTAGTATTTTTTTTATCGTTAATTAATTAGTAATCTGGTCACAAATAATAATGCTGCTTGTATTTTATAACCAGCACATTTTGTAATTACGTGCCATTTCAAACACCATAGATTAACCGTACTGATCATTGAGTTCAAGGGTGTGAGTGCCTAGCAGCTGAACTTTTATTGATCATTTACATCCTGTTCCGACAAATCGTTCATCATAATTATTATTATTACGCTGTAGCAATACCTGTTAAATGCAGGCCACGTAAAAGAGAAAAGTTGTTGATTTTTTTGTAAATCCGAGGTGGAGAAGTTTAAAAAAAAATGGTAAAAAGGACAAAAAAAGTGAATGTTTTGTTCTGTGTATCGTTATGTTTCTCTTCTAAATTACTTTATTCAAATGCTTGCACAGTAAATTACAACATACACACCATCTGAGTACCATTTTCTACAAGTAGCTTTGAAATGGAACTTTGCCTGTTAATGTCGCCGTTTTCAGATCGGCAAGGAAAAAACTTAACTGTCGGAGTTACATTCGGATGCCTGTTTTCCTGTCGACGTTATTCGACGCTATCGTCGTTGATCGTTAACATCGACGATCGTTTGAAAACGATCAAGTTGAAATGATAACGATAGCGAGTAGGCCTACCTTTTCCTGTAAATCATTAACATTTCAATGTTTGCGTAGAAGATTGCCGATTATTGTTAAGCCTGTTTTTCTGTCGACGTTAATCGACGCTATCGTTAACAATAATCGGCGATCTTCTACGTAAACATTGAAATGTTAACGATTTACAGGAAAAGGTACTCGCTATCGTTATCATTTCAACTTGATCGTTTTCAAACGATCGTCGTTGAACTGTTAACGATCAACGACGATAGCGTCGAATAACGTCGACAGGAAACAGGCTTTAACGATAGCGTCGACAGGAAAACATACTTTAGTAGGTGAAGACGTTCTTTTTTACGTAGCCTAATGTACGTAAATGGTTGTGTTTCTCATCCTATCCAGAGTAACTGCTCTTTTGTGACAAGTCACTTGGTAACCGATTTTGCTACTGTACTGACACTTGAAGTTTAATGCTTATACTCTACATTGCGTAATTGTTGGCTTATTTTGGCATGCAATGTGATTTACTTAAGTTTGCCATTTTTCAATGAATGACATTCTCTGCTGATGACACTGTTGTTGACGAATATTATTTTGCCGTAGGATAATTTCGGTGTGAATAGACACCAATATGCGTACTAGCCGCAAGGTCTCGTAGACATTATGAATGATGCTTTGCAATGTTATCTCTCCCTTAAATGATTCTTCATTGTTTTGAATTTCAATGATATTTATTTATATAATTTTTTCTACGAATCTTTGGAGCATCAGGGGGTTAGCTATAATTTCAAAACGTGTGTATTTTAATATTCACACTAAATAAGTAGGACATGGATGCCATTGATTTAGAAATAAATTTAGTAAATAAAGCCAAGCAGCGAATGTGGTATTAGATAGGCCTAGTACTACACTATGCATGAGTGTTTTTAAATATAGAATTTACTTTTATTCGATTGTCTTTGAAATATTTGGAACGAGTCCATAAATAGTCCACTGTAGGCGCGAGATTTTGCTTGTTTTGGCGTAGACAGCGGATGTTAGCATTGCTTATATTAGTCCCTTGTTTGATTTACTGGCAAGGAATATGCTAGTCTAGTGAGAGGGTGGCGAGTTTTAAGCAATAAAGAAACGGAAATTAATCCGTATTGATTGCATTCATTGCTCCTTAGGTTTAAATGTATGTGCCCATATTGTGAATATTGTTACTGGTAACATTATGCACCAAAAATATGATACAATAGTACACTTAGGCCATACTATTATATGGCCTAGGCCATACTATTATATGGCCTAGTAGGCCTAACTTATTAAAAATTAATATGGTACATAAAAAGTAGAAAACGATAGCACACAGATAAAAATGTTTCCCACAATAAAAAAATAAATAAATATTAAAATATGATACAATAAGTAGACTTCATTTAGGCCATCTACTATGGCCTAGTATAGGCCTACATTGCTTTTTTAATTTATTTTACACAATAGCACACAGCTAAAAATGTTTGCATTACAATAAATAAATAAATAGTAAAATATGATACAATAAGTAGACTTCATTTAGGCCAACTACTATGGCCTAGTATAGGCCTACATTGCCTTTTTTAATTTATTTTACACAATAGCACACAGCTAAAAATGTTTGGATTACAATAAATAAATAAATAGTAAAATATGATACAATAAGTAGACTTTATTTAGGCCATGTCTACTATGGCCTAGTATAGGCCTACATTGCTTTTTTTAATTTATTTTACACAATAGCACACAGCTAAAAATGTTTGCATTACAATAAATAAATAAATAGTAAAATATGATACAATAAGTAGACTTCATTTAGGCCATGTCTACTATGGCCTAGTATAGGCCTACATTGCTTTTTAAATTTATTTTACACAATAGCACACAGCTAAAAATGTTTGCATTACAATAAATAAATAAATAGTAAAATATGATACAATAAGTAGACTTCATTTACAGTAGGCCATCTACTATGGCCTAGTATAGGCCTACATTGCTTGTTTAATTTATTTTACACAATAGCACACAGCTAAAAATGTTTGCATTACAATAACAATTAATTGAAAGTAGGAAAGAGTATTGTTAGAAATATGAAATCGCACTGGTGTCCTTATACTAGTGAAAATAACATGTTACCTAGTATTTTACAATTTCACTTATTTTTTGCATCTAAATCACAGGTGAACGTGTTAGAAGAAAGGCATATATACCAAATTTCAACGGTAAGTTTAATGTACAGTATATGATGTAAAAAGTTCCACAACCTATAACGTGTGAAAATTAAGAATATACTAATAATGGTTGTGTTACCATAGTCTCTTCAATATCATTAATCATTATAATCATCACCGTGTTCTTTTTGTAATAATCTTTATTTATATACTAATTTTATATTATTATTATTACTATATATATATACTGATATGCATGATATAAACCAATATCGTTGTTTTATTTCCCAACATATTTTGGGAACATTACGCTGTATTATTGTTGTTGTTGGCACCATAAGTATTGCGCTACGCACGTTTACTAACATTATGATATTTATAGGGGTCTGTTGGAGTCCTTGGTTTAGTGATGATATTACAAATTCCAGAACTGATTTGGAAATTGAAACTATTTCTGTTGTTCAGAACATTTTTCCCAACCGAACGTGTGACGTTCCTATTGATATACAATGCAGAACGGTAGACACTCATATACCATATAATGAAACTGTTGAAAATGTTCTTTGCATTGTTGAATATGGTTTACAATGCCGTAAGGTCAGAGATATACGTTGCTCTGATTACGAAATACGAATTGCATGTCCATGCAATGTCAGTAGTCAAGTTGTTACAGACACATATGGCAGCTCAACTGAAACTTCTGACATCTCGGGAAAAGTTGATCCTCTAAAGTCAACGTCAGATAGTACGACCTTCTATATAAGTTCCACATCGGAATTTAAAGACGCTAGGTCCTATAGTGATTACACCACCACTACTGACGATTATGAAATAACCACAAATATGATAGAAAGAGCGGAAAGTACAACTGATCTGGAATCATTTATGAATAAATCATCGACAACAAGAGAATTAACCTCAAAAGTTGAAGGTACTTCCATATCTGTATACAGTTCGTTGTGGTCTACCATTTGATAAAGGTGCGCACATGGGTCTTGACAATGCACAAAATACATTTAGTTTCAGGCACTTTTAGTTTCTATAGCACAATCTATATTCCTTTCTGGTGTGTGGAAATTAATTAACAAAACAAAACAATTGTACAATATGTAAGCACATATTTATAATGCTTAACACCATTCAAGGTATTCCTGGGTATTCAGTACTACTAGGATTTCTGGAAGAAGTGTGCACATATTATTTCATATTGGTTTAAGAAGAAAAATAATAGCATTAGAATAATTAATAATAATAATAATTAATTTATTTAATTTGTATTATTTATATAATAATGTATTTAGACAAATGTTGGACACCTTGGTTGGATGATGAACGTTTAGGTATATCAACTGACAGTGACAATATTGAGACTGAGAAATTATCTACATTTAGAAGACATGATAGTTCGCTGGTTTGCTCAGATCCAGAACGGATAGAATGCCGTAGAGTTGTTGACAAAATTCCATCAGGAAACGAAGTGTCGCGATGTGACGTCACTTACGGTTTAAAATGTATAGATAGAAAAGACATTGAATGCGCAGATTATGAGATACGCATACTTTGTCCAACACCATGTCATCCCAACGGAACTCGCTATGCCTTGACTTCAACGGGTAAGTTCAAATAAACACGTATCTTGGGCTTGTAATTGCATTTGATTGACTATTTCAATTACAATGTATTATTATCTTTCAGTTAGTCCTGTTGATTTTATGTTAACAACTGGAAAAGGATCTGACGAACCAATTGCAACAGTTGATGTAGGCCTCAATACAAACACAGTAACAAGTATATTAACAGACTTATCACCATCAAAAGATTATTATACAAATAGTTATATTCAACCGACTCTGAAAACAACAGAAATTAGTGAAACCGCAGCCCAACCAACTACTAGCAAAGAGCCAATTCAAATAAGTGAAACTTATAGAAGTACTCCATTTAAGACATCAATTAATCCATCTATATCAACAGACACCATAGTAGAATTAACCAATGTGATTGGAAGCACATCCCAACCACCTTCGTTTGTGTCACATAAAACTACTAGCAAAGAGCCAATTCAAATAAGTGCAACTTATAAAAGTACTCCATTTAAGACATCAATTAATCCATCTATATCAACAGACACCATAGTAGAATTAACCAATGTGATTGGAAGCACATCCCAACCACTTACTACTGCTATCGAACAACCAGAAATTGAACCAACCATCCTTGGTACGAATCTGTCGCCAACAAAAACTACAGAACACATGGGTTCAACCACAACTCAACTATTAACACACACTGAGGCAACTACAACAGAATCGACAGCAGAGATATCAACACAGTTTTTAGAAACAGAACGTTTCAGTAAGTTTAGTCATGGTAATTTTCCATGGTTTAGTAATGATTTTTGGATACTGGGTTTTAGGAAAATGTGACAAAACCAGATTTTCTACAATATACCTCTAAATAATTATTTTATTGGTCTCAGTCGGTTATATTGCTATAATGTATGTTACTATATATCTAATTATTAACGTAATAATAATCACTTTTATGTCTTGCTTCGCGTTTGAAAAAAATATTTGTTTTGCATGATTAATGATTATATTCCGTTGTTGACATTCGTATAATATTAGTAGCATGCATCTTGCGCTTACTACGTGAACCACTGTGTATCGATAATACGGTTGCAAAATACAGGTAATTACATCTTTTTATTTAAATAAAATATATACTGTATATACATCAATAGTATGATTACGACAATGTATCGTTTGTACTTTGAATAAATATAACTGGACACTTTGTACTTAAAACATGCCTAACTGCTTTTATTTGTGTATATAGCTGCAGCTCAAGTTGAGAATTTTCAAGGTTGTGGATCGACATATTCTTGTTATAATGGAGGAGTTTGTTATAGACCAAAGGTGGCAAGTAACAGACGTAAATGCAACTGTACAAATGGCTGGGAAGGAAGGAAATGTAACAAAGGTGAGAAATTACAAAAACAAACAACAAACTTAACAACACTGCGTGTATAGTCCTAATTAGGCACATGAATTATAAACTGCCCGGTGATATACGAATTACTGAAATTTAATTAATTAATTTGAAACGATAAAGGTGAGGAAATCTGTGAGAATGAGAAAAAGTCACCAACCGAGGCGTAAGTCGAAAACTGTAATTTCAAAATAAAGACCTATTGTGTAAATTGAAAGCGATTCTAAAAGTTTATTTAAAATAAATTTAGTTATATTATAACATTATAGTAATTTATATCAATTTGGTTACTATTTATGTGCTCATTTTCAGATGGTCAAGCACCTGTAATTGAATGCCCATCAAACATCAAACGAGTGGTTAACTCTGCTGATGACTCGCGCTATGTCTCATGGGATAGTCCGATTGTCACGGATAACGACAGACGTCATAACTCTACTGTTCGTTCAAATGTATCATTTGGGTTGTTTAATGTTGGTAAAGTTATTGTTGAATATACAGTTAAAGATTATGCCGGTAACGTCGGTAAACCATGTACATTCAAAGTATTGCTCTTTGGTAAGTAAAGTAAGAAGCAGATGTAAGTAAAGATGTAAGTTAGTGTTAGCATGCTCTTTTTAAAATAATGATTTGTTACAAATAAATGAAAATGTAAAGAACAGATTAAAAAATGTCAATGTTTAACATTAACAATTATAACTTTATGTTAAAATTAATATTTATTTTTACGGCTAAAATCATTTCGGTCACGTTTCAAATCTGTCGCGTTTCAAATCTGTAACGTAATTATGTCAATTCTTAAGACCGTACCCTTTAGTATGCTACCTGTTGTTGAGCGTCAGTTTAAGTTGTCAATTCTTAAGACCGTACACTTCAGTATGCTACCTGTTGTTGAGCGTCAGTTTAAGTTGTCAATTCTTAAGACCATACACTTTAGTATGCTACCTGTTGTTGAGCGTCAGTTTAAGTTGTCAATTCTTAAGACCGTACACTTCATGATGTTACCTGTTGTTGAGCGTCAGTTTAAGTTGTCAATTCTTAAGACCATATAGACCACATAGTTACATATGTAAATGCATTATTTACAGAAGTGTACAAAATATCCAAATTAATACAACATTGTATGTATTATTATTATTAATAAACAATCTATAGCAAACCAGAACTAAACACAACAACCCTCCAAAATATAATCTGATTTAACACAATGCAATGCGATTGTATAACAAATATCTATTTGCATAGGAAGCCATGTGGTGCTGTGACGCCGAGTGTGACAAAATGAATTAATTATCATGACAGAAATGATCGGTTACCTGTTTTACTTTTTTGTTAAACATGTAATGAACTTGTATTTTAATCAAATAAAAAGACCACTAACAACCGTCTTCATGTTTGTCTTTATTTAAACGTTTCAATAACAATACAGCATAAATGTCGTTATACATACATGTTAGTATACACTCTGTAATACATGTATAAACATAATTCAGAATATTGAAATAGGCCTGCATAAGATAGGTAACACACACACACGCACACACACATGTATTCATAGGCCTATATACAATTAATATAAATTATGCAAGTGCAATATATAAAAAAAGCTGCTAAAACAGCATTCTGAAATGCAATGTTAGCCCACTAGTACAGGGCATAAATACTTTTACGGATGATTGACAATTAGAAAAAGTAATCAAGATGTATGTTGAATATCTAAATTAACGGCCACAGCGATATGCTAATAAAATGTTGAAAACAAAATTATAGTATTAGGCAAAAGGTGTTTGAGGAAAGATGAGGCAAAGATTTGATGTTATTAAAACTTGTTTGTCTTGCTAGATATGATTAGTTGTGAAGGTAAGTAAATAAAATCATACTATTTGTTGTATTTTATCCATTTTTGTATTGATAACATTATTTTCAACTCATTACAGTCGGATGCAAGTACAGTAAGGTTTCAAACCTCACATGGCGAAGAGTTGAAATAAACAAATATAGATCATCGGAAGAAAAATGTCCGGAGGGCACTCCTAGAGGTTTTTATTTTTAACAATTTAACAAAACTAATTGTCTACTCTACATTCATCGTATTTTTATATACGTTTTTTTTTTATTATTACCATTTTTCTTTCATGTTACCGAAATTCATGTATAAAATTAGGCATTCTTGTTTTTTTCATTGTTCGTGTAAATAAACTGAAACTGAATAAAGCATATTAAGATTAATGTACAGTATTTGATTTGTTTAAAAAGCTGGAATGCCAAAAGGTACACGTTACTGTGGAACAGATGACGATGGAAATGCATTATGGATGTCGCCAAATATTGAGGATTGTTTACAAAGCCGGGCAACAACTCCAAAAATGTCTTATGAAGAGAGAGAAAAAGAAATAGTTAATCTTAGTGAGGTTGTTACTTTTACATTACAGTATATTTTATAATCAATTACTTAGAAATATGTAAACATTTTGAAACCTTCCATAAAACGAAATCTATAATAAACTGTAGTCACATTTTATGATGCTTATTCACATCAAATATTGTATTACTTATGCAGGCAACCATTACCTTAGAAAACGTGTCAGCAGTTGCTGATGATTTGACAGCTTTGACGAATGGCGTAGATGTTTTGTCTGTAGAAATGTTAAATGCTATTGCTGATACTTTGGATAATATTGTAAATGTCGGTTCAACTTCATTACAGGTAAATTTTAAAAATTATTAAATCATAAGAATTTTCATTTAAGCTTGAGATATTTGCAGAATCCATAAATGTAATCATTTACGTCTTTAAGTTGGTATTTCTTCATTTATGCTATGTATATAAATTATTTATAATTGTCTGTAAACAAATAACATCTGTGATCCGATATGTTTAGGTGACAGAGGCAGTGTTTTCTACAGTAAGCAATTTACTTTCAGCTGAATTTGGTGAAGGTAGTGACGTCGCAAGTTCATCAACTAAAATCGTCAGGGCAGTGGATACTCAAGTGTCTTCTACTCAGCAAGGACAAGGTACAGTAATGACAACCAAAAGTCACTTTTCACCAATACAAATTTTATTTATAAAACTTCCACAAATGTTGTAACTTTAATATTGTATTTAATTTTTATATTCAAATGTGAAATGAAAATGCGATTTAAGTGTTGTTCTTTACATTGCGTTTATTTACCCAAACGTACTGTATCATATTTATGAATTAATTTAATACCACATTCGTTATTAGAGTGTCGGATCAATTATTGTTACCTCCGCCAAGAAGGATATATTTTCACCCCTGTATGTGATGTGTGTGGGTGTGCGTGTGTCTGTGAACAGCCTGGAGACCACAGTTTTCATCCGAATCTGGCCAAATTTGGTCACAATGATTTATGCCCCAAAAGCTCGGAGAAGTTCGATTTTGAGAGGAAAGGGTCATAGGTCAAGGTCACAACTAACAAAAAAACTATTTTACTGCCTACAGACCACAATTTTTATCTGATTCTCACCAAACTTAACCACAATGATCAATGACTTATCATATAAATGTGGTTACATTTTGAAGGGTCAGGGTCAAAGATCAAGGTCAAAAAAAAAAAAAAAGAAATAAAAAAATAATAATATTAAAAAAAAACCTCTGCGGGAATTGAACCAGCGATCTCAACTGTGAGAGGCTGAATACATAACCATTACACCAAACTCTCATCCACAACTTTGTAGTGTGCAGTTACTAATAAAAAAAAATATATTTATATATATATATTCCGTAGGGGAATTTTACAGTAGGCGGAGGTTTGTACCCTCGGAGTACCCTCTAGTTGTTAATGTGTTAGTATAGTTGTTATAAAATTATGATATTATTTTTGTTATTTTCAATATTATCATTTCTCAGACAGTTTTCAAGTAAAAGATGTTAATCTAGCTGTTTTAGCAAGCACTAACAATCGAAGTGTGCTAGAAGGTGGCTTGGGATTTGCATCTTTTTCAAATGATAACACTGGATTAGAAAATACTAAATGGCGAAGTTTTCAAAACGAAAATGCTGTTCCTTTATCAGGGATTGACGTATCTTGTAAAATTCCAGAAGAAATAGGCAATTATGTAGGGTCAGGTAACTCGTTTATATCTCCATTTAACATCAAAAATATGTTTTAAAATTCTTTTGTATTTATGACTTGGATTATACAAACCTATTTATTGTTAAGAATCCTTGAACGAACTGTAAATCAATGCAATCTATAAAATACATTTTATTATTTGAATTAATTAAAACGGGTGATATTTGTCTGTGAATTAAGGCAAGAGGGATACTTCATTATATATATAGGGAGCGTGTATACCTCATCAAATTAAGGCAAGAGGGATACTTCATTATATATATAGGGAGCGTGTATACCTCATCAAATTAAGGCAAGAGGGATACTTCATTATATATAGGGAGCGTGTATACCTCATCAAATTAAGGCAAGAGGGATACTTCATTATATATATAGGGAGCGTGTATACCTCATCAAATTAAGGCAAGAGGGATACTTCATTATATATAGGGAGCGTGTATACTTCATCGAATTAAGGCAAGAGGGATACTTCATTATATATATAGGGAGCGTGTATACCTCATCAAATTAAGGCAAGAGGGATACTTCATTATATATAGGGAGCGTGTATACCTCATCGAATTAAGGCAAGAGGGATACTTCATTATATATAGGGAGCGTGTATACCTCATCGAATTAAGGCAAGAGGGATACTTCATTATATATAGGGAGCGTGTATACCTCATCGAATTAAGGCAAGAGGGATACTTCATTATATATATAGGGAGCGTGTATACCTCATCAAATTAAGGCAAGAGGGATACTTCATTATATATATAGGGAGCGTGTATACCTCATCAAATTAAGGCAAGAGGGATACTTCATTATATATATAGGGAGCGTGTATACCTCATCAAATTAAGGCAAGAGGGATACTTCATTATATATATAGGGAGCGTGTATACCTCATCAAATTAAGGCAAGAGGGATACTTCATTATATATATAGGGAGCGTGTATACCTCATCAAATTAAGGCAAGAGGGATACTTCATTATATATAGGGAGCGTGTATACCTCATCAAATTAAGGCAAGAGGGATACTTCATTATATATATAGGGAGCGTGTATACCTCATCAAATTAAGGCAAGAGGGATACTTCATTATATATAGGGAGCGTGTATACCTCATCAAATTAAGGCAAGAGGGATACTTCATTATATATATAGGGAGCGTGTATACCTCATCAAATTAAGGCAAGAGGGATACTTCATTATATATAGGGAGCGTGTATACTTCATCGAATTAAGGCAAGAGGGATACTTCATTATATATATAGGGAGCGTGTATACCTCATCAAATTAAGGCAAGAGGGATACTTCATTATATATAGGGAGCGTGTATACCTCATCGAATTAAGGCAAGAGGGATACTTCATTATATATAGGGAGCGTGTATACCTCATCGAATTAAGGCAAGAGGGATACTTCATTATATATAGGGAGCGTGTATACCTCATCGAATTAAGGCAAGAGGGATACTTCATTATATATATAGGGAGCGTGTATACCTCATCGAATTAAGGCAAGAGGGATACTTCATTATATATATAGGGAGCGTGTATACCTCATCAAATTAAGGCAAGAGGGATACTTCATTATATATATAGGGAGCGTGTATACCTCATCAAATTAAGGCAAGAGGGATACAAATAAATGTTTTTTGAACTCTAAAAAAAAAAAAAAAATACTTCATTATATATATAGGGAGCGTGTATACCTCATCAAATTAAGGCAAGAGGGATACTTCATTATATATATAGGGAGCGTGTATACCTCATCAAATTAAGGCAAGAGGGATACTTCATTATATATATAGGGAGCGTGTATACTTCATCAAATTATATATTATATTTTATTCCTTATTTTAATTCCAAAATAAATATTTCAAGGTTGAATACGTACAAGAACTTTGTATTTATAAATATTTAATTGTTAAAATACTAAATTGAAATTGTTATTTAGATAAATAAAAAAATTAATTTTATTGCCGGAGGAAAACTATATAGGCAATATTGTGTTTTGACAATGACAGTTATATTGTCAAATTAATATATTATTATAAGTTAAATGTAATTTTGTACATTTTCAGATAATTTACAACTAAGTTACGTCATTTATTCTAATGGTATGTTGTTCTCATCACCTACAACATCTGGAGCTACATCAGAGGTGATGAGTCGAGTTTTGTCAGTATCCGTCAAAGACACTGAGGTTACAAATCTTCGCAATCCGATTGAAATATCATTTGGAATACCACCGGTAGGTTTTAAAAATAAACTCAACATGTATATTATTGTCTCAGTAGATAGAGGAGGCGTGAACATCCTTATATACTACATAGAATTAATTCAACCAGAAGAGTCACACCACTCGATATGCGTTACAAATCATATTATCTTCCAGTTATACTATAATCCTTCTTTTATCATTATACACGATCCACTATTGATTTGTTGTATAGAATAAGTCCAACTATCAAGTTGCTACATGTGTTTACTGGGACTTTAATTTACAAGATGGTATTGGTGATTGGTCATCTGATGGTTGTTTTATGAATGTTACCAATGATAACATCATAACATGTTTTTGCAACCACCTGACTCATTTTTCAGTATTACTCGTAAGTTTCTTTTGTATTTTTATATAGGACATGCATTAAACATAAAGCTATTAAGTTTGAAATAGAAAGCCTATATCACTGAATGTTGGCCTCTGTTTGCTGAAATATATTGATGGATTTATATATATCATTCACGAACCAAATTTTTGGAACGAGCTATATAAAACCAATAATTTTAAATCTCAATACTCTGTTTAAAAAGAAACTAAAAAAATGTTCCGATAAACATTTTGATACTGTGAATATTGCATGCTATTGTTTAGATTTTACACCAGTCCCACCCAACTTCAAATTATATTCTCAGTTTCCTGGACGTTCTGCATTCTAACTCATGAGGACGATCAAAGTATTATATTGATCGAAACGTCGAAAAGCTCAACAGTTCTTCCATGGATTATGTACGGTGTGGTGTAGCGAAAATTTTATATCAACAATATATACATTTTATTTGTTTCAGATACTATTAAAAAAAATAAATCTGTGATTTTGTTTTAATCAATTTGTTTAGGAATTTAAACAACGGAATTTAGATCCAGATGTTCAGTTTGTTTTGATTTTAATCAGTAAAGTTGGATGTTTGGTGTCAATTGTTTGCCTCATAGCAACGTTAGTTGCTTTTCTGTCGTTCAGGTAAGTTATTGCCTTTTATATAGTTCTTATGAAAATATTATGAAACATTCAGTCAGTGGTGGCGCAAGAGGAGTGGAAGAAGCTATTGTTGATATTATCTATTTTTTATTATCATCATAATAATCAAGTCTTTAATGCGCACTATTAAAAAGCACGAATATTGAAGCGGTCACCTAACGGGAGGTGGTGGTGGTGGAGGGAGGTGGGTGCTTTGGTGTAGGTACAAAGTGGCCTTTTTAAACAAGGCCTAGCTTGGCCATTCTGCCTAAAGTCAAAATCGCATTTGCAGTCTGATTACTCTAATAACCATAGGCCTGAGGTATTTGAACATATTATTCAAATGTACAATTTGAAACTCGCACCCCATACAATATCCGAATTTAAACCATAATTAATCTCATGAATTATTCATGATTTATATGTCAGACGTCCAGAAAAATTGGCAGGCAAGAGACATGGCACACTTGATAAGTTCTTATGTGCTTCATTTGTCCATGGCTATAGATATAAACAATGCTATTTGTTTTGCACGGACCTATCTCCGGGCATCTTTGAGGAAATACTGGCACAAACATTGACAATTTTGAGTTTGAGGGTGGGTAAGTGGAAACGTGTTAAGCACCGAGTTTGAGACAGATTATAGACAGTTATCAATAACACTTATTATTACTTTACATAGGCGACTTCGAAATGAAAGACCACAACGTATACTAATTTCACTTAGTGTATCGTTGCTATGTCTATACATTATGTTCATAATTGGTATTGAGCCAGGAGATGAAAGAACTGATAGACAGATGACTAAATGCATGATTTCAGCAACGCTAATTCATTATTTTACTTTGACTTCAATATTCTGGATGGTAGTAGAAGCTGTAAACCTTTATTATAACCTAATCAAGGTTTTTAAATCAAAGGTCTCGCTTTTTATGCTCAAAGCAAGTCTTTTTGCATGGGGTAAGTAGCAGTTGTCCTTGTTTATTTGTTTATATTACAAAGTTGTCTGCTATTTCATAATTCTTAATATTTTTCCAAATGTTGTTATTATCTTAGGTGTACCAGGCATTATTGTTGGTGGAATGGCTGGATGGGAAACTACAAGAAAAGAGTATATGAATGATCAATAGTAAGTTATTTCGAATTACCGGTTCTCTAACCTACCATTACTGTATTTTCAATAATTCCTAGTTAATATAACGTTTTACCTGGAATTACCGTCTTCCATATAGACAATTTATTATAATAGTAAGTAATGAAGTACTCAACGCTCAAATGCACCTACTGTACCTGCGGTATAAATTCTATATCTATAAGAATGTTTTTATATTTTCAGCTGTTTCATGAAGATTGGATTTTCATTTTACGTAAGCATTGCCTTACCGGTAGCCGTGTGTCTTCTTTTTAACATCATTGTGTTTATGCGTGTCATGTGCCACCTGTGTCGTCGAACCCGAACACAAAATACGAGCGAAAGTTTCTGGAGAAACTTGTCTAAACGAACTCAGAATGCATTCGGAATATCTATATTACTCGGTCTCACATGGATCTTCGGATTTTTGACGTTTGACATTGAGCACGACTACATTTTTGACCTTTTTTTTTGTATTTTTAATTCAATGCAGGGCGTATGCGTGTTCATATTTTTTTGTGTTAGGCAGAAAGATGTTCGAATCACATGGAAAAGGTTTTGCTGTGGCCAAAAGCGAGCATCATATAATGTCGGGTCGTCGTCTGCCAGCAGTACGCGATATACCAACCGCAGTGGGCGCCCGGAAAGTGCAAATATTGATCTTTTTGCCAAATCCAACAGTCAAATGAATGGTCGTGTTGCAATGGCCATTTATGATTACAACAACGCTATCTGTTAATATTTTAAACATTCATGTTAAATTGCATGTGTACAAATTAGATAATTATAATAACTTACAAAAATGATGCATTTAATAGCATAATTGTACAATTTTTACATTTTGAAATAACTAATTGAAATTTCAACACTATGAATATTCACAATTATCATAGATGAGATCAAATTGTTCGTTAATGGGGGAGGCGGGATGATTACTTATTGGGATAGGCCTACTCCCGCGATAATCGGAAGACTGGGGTGGTCTGCAAATAGGCAGTACGAATAATCACAATTATCATGGATGGTAACATCCGTTAATGGGGTGGCTTGATGACTTATTGGGATACTCCCGCGATTATCGGAAGACTGGGGTGGTCTGCAAATAGGCAGTACGAATAATCACAATTATCATGGATGGTAACATCCGTTAATGGGGTGGCTTGATGACTTATTGGGATACTCCCGCGATTATCGGAAGACTGGGGTGGTCTGCAAATAGGCAGTACGAATAATCACAATTATCATGGATGAGGTTGGTTTATTCAAGTTTTGGGTAAGATAAACAAACGCGGATACTTGTTGTTTTTATACTACCAATGTACGTATTTGGTATACTTTTGTTTTTAAACTATCCTTGTATGTATTTGGTATACTTTTGTTTTAAAACTACCAATACTACTTTTTTTTTTTTTTTTTTTTTTTTTAATCTTTATACTGGGTGACCTCTTCAGTCAAAGACTGATCTCCCAGAGGGCCCAGTTGGTGATCAGTGGCTGTGATGTACTAATACACCGGGGTAACCACCTACTCGTCTCGAAAGATGTACTAGGTTCTTTAAAGTGCACACGAGCAAGTTCTGTACACTGGACCTACGGTTTATAGTCCTTATCCGAGAAGACTCGTTCTACCACCAGAACCATGGAGTGAGTGAGCCTCGAACCTCTGCCGATGTTATGGCTACGTGATTACGGTTCCACTGTCTTAACCGCTCGGCCACTTACTCACTTTTGTATGTATTTGGTATACTTTTGTTTTAAAACTACCAATACTACTTTTGTATTTATTTGGTATACTTTTGTTTTAAAACTACCAATACTACTGTTGTATGTATTTGGTATACTTTTGTTTTAAAACTACAAATACTACTTTTGTATTTATTTGGTATACTTTTGTTTCAAAACTACCAATACTACTGTTGTATTTATTTGGTATACTTTTGTTTTAAAACTACCAATACTACTGTTGTATTTATTTGGTATACTTTTGTTTTAAAACTACCAATACTACTTTTGAATTATTTTGGTATACTTTTGTTTTAAAACTACCAATACTACTGTTGTATGTATTTGGTATACTTTTGTTTTAAAACTACCAATACTACTGTTGTATTTATTTGGTATACTTTTGTTTCAAAACTACCAATACTACTTTTGTATTTATTTGGTATACTTTTGTTTTAAAACTACCAATACTACTGTTGTATTTATTTGGTATACTTTTGTTTCAAAACTACCAATACTACTGTTGTATTTATTTGGTATACTTTTGTTTTAAAACTACCAATACTACTGTTGTATTTATTTGGTATACTTTTGTTTTAAAACTACCAATACTACTTTTGTATGTATTTGGTATACTTTTGTTTCAAAACTACCAATACTACTTTTGTATTTTTGGTATACTTTTGTTTTAGAACTACCAATACTACTTTTGTATTTATTTGGTATACTTTTGTTTCAAAACTACCAATACTACTTTTGTATGTATTTGGTATACTTTTGTTTTAAAACTACCAATACTACTTTTGTATTTATTTGGTATACTTTTGTTTCAAAACTACCAATACTACTTTTGTATTTTTGGTATACTTTTGTTTTAAAACTACCAATACTACTTTTGTATTTATTTGGTATACTTTTGTTTTAAAACTACCAATACTATTTTTGTATGTATTTGGTATACATTTATTTTAAAACTACCAATACTACTGTTGTATGTATTTGGTATACCTTTGTTTTAAAACTACCAATACTACTTTTGTATTTTTGGTATACTTTTGTTTTAAAACTACCAATACTACTTTTGTATTTTTGGTATACTTTTGTTTTAAAACTACCAATACTACTTTTGTATTTATTTGGTATACTTTTGTTTCAAAACTACCAATACTACTTTTGTATTTTTGGTATACTTTTGTTTTAAAACTACCAATACTACTTTTGTATTTATTTGGTATACTTTTGTTTTAAAACTACCAATACTACTTTTGAATTTATTTGGTATACTTTTGTTTTAAAACTACCAATACTACTTTTGTATTTATTTGGTATACTTTTGTTTTAAAACTACCAATACTACTTTTGTATTTTTGGTATACTTTTGTTTTAAAACTACCAATACTACTTTTGTATTTATTTGGTATACTTTTGTTTTAAAACTACCAATACTACTTTTGTATTTATTTGGTATACTTTTGTTTTAAAACTACCAATACTACTTTTGTATTTTTGGTATACTTTTGTTTTAGAACTACCAATACTACTTTTGTATTTATTTGGTATACTTTTATTTTATACTACTCTGTTGTACGTATTTTATATACTTTTTGTTTTTATACTACTCTGTTGTACGTATTTTATATACTTTTTGTTTTTATACTACTCTGTTGTACGTATTTTATATACTTCTTGTTTTTATACTACTCTGTTGTACGTATTTTATATACTTCTTGTTTTTATACTAACAATACACTGTAATTGTTTAATTTGATTGTGCAATAAACAGTCAATCTTTAAGTAATATGTGGATTTGTTCGGTTTGTTTTTAAATTAAGATAACCATAAGCGAATTAATTTATATTGTTTCCCAAGGGTGACATTTCTGTTTACAGGACAAACATACGGGAACGGCGACGACGACAAAACTAATAATTAGATTTGAACTTTTCACGGTGACAAGTTAGGCTATTTCGCGCGCAACGCATCGTAACATGCACATGTTATTTATTAGGCTTAATCTACTACAATAGGCTGCACTACAACGATTGTACAAACAGCCTAGCATCGATCAAAACCGGTCAACAGGTATTGGTATTGTAAACGGTTTAGTTGATGGTTAGTTTTTATTTTACACCACTTACGTTCATTCAATTCTAAACATGTAGGCTAACCTAGCAAACCAAGACTATTAAAACGTTCAGAGTTAAAACCCGTTGTCTTACGCCGGTATGATAAATGTGACAAAATCAGCGGGTGATACAGCATGGGATGGAAACGGAGAGAATAAGAGGGTGTTGCCACTAATGAATGTGGCAACATACGTGGATTATAAACCGGGACGGGAGAACAGTTAGTTAGAAGGCGTTGTCAGTGTGACACAAATGGAATCGGCGAGTGATACATACAAACAGGTACGGGACACTGTTAGCAGACCTGTAATCAGGGAGGGTTTTATAGTTCAGGCGAATCCCCAATCAACTGCGAACCCCAATCCCCTACCCTCAACCCATCTCTGACGATTCTCCAAATGCGTTCCCCATGGTACCAAAGGTTATTCATAAATTGAAAAATTCGTAAACACGACGGTGAACATAACTTGTACCTTCTTCCCGTATGAGCGTACGTCGATACGTGTCTGTAAACTTCTAAGTGTTGCGAATTACTTTCCGATTTTCGATCGGCTGAAAAATATACGCATTTTGGTCCCTGGAAGTAGAATGATTATATATTATACCGCAGTACAGCGAGCTGTGCCATGAACGATTCGTACAATAGGACACTACCTACCTTTGTAGATCGTTGACGTACGTCAACAAATGGAACGCCGCGGTTATATTATTTTGTACAATTTAGACGATTTAAACTTATATACTCAGGAAAATATATTATGTAGAAGATAAGCAATGCTTAATGAATGTAAATATTATAAATAACTAAGTGACTTCAAAGTAAACTTGTCCTCTTATCCGTTCCATCCCGTGAGCATCACTAGGCTATAGTGTAGGCCACTATGTAATTTTGTGGCATTTTTTTTGTTAAAAGCAAAATTCCAGCTGATTTAGTGTCTTTAGGATGTAAAGTAATAAAAAAAATATGTTGCCATTTTTTAAAAAAAGCTTAAGGGTGTCAAATCCAAGATGGCCGCCAATACGTAAAATATCCAATAAATGTACCATATTGGACAAAGTAGCACCCATTATGAATAATATTTTAAGTTAAACTTAATGCCTTATGGGTTCTCTGCTATATAAAAATTATTATAAACCTATATTCACCTATATAGACATTTTGAATTTCAAAATGGCCGCCATTTTAAAAAAATGGAATAAATTTCTTATTAAAACATGTGCACGTTATGACGTTGATTGACATCACATAAAATGATAGGCCTATGACAACAACATGGTTAATTACACAAAATGGTGGCCATTGTGAATTCCAATTCCAAAATGGGCGCCATTTTTTAAAAAGGGGTTAAATTTCTTATTAAAACGTGTGTAAGTTAAATTAAATTAGATTGAAATGACACAAAATGATGTGCCTAATGACAACAACATGGTGATTAACACAAAATGATGACCATCAGGAGGTCTACAGTATAGTACACTTCTTCATATTAAAACATCTCATAAACTTCTTCAGTTAAATGACAATTAACTCTGCCAAATGAAATATTTCTAATCAGTGAGCTGTCTTAAATGCGATATAGTAAGTTGACCTTCATTCGTTCTCTACTATTGTATCCATCAAATTTCAACAGACTTATCTGTGATCCCAACAAGCTTGTTCAGAAACAAATCAGCAACAGTACTGCAATACCTCATTTCACCCCCAACTCATACTTTCTTATATACAGTACTGTACCAGCTGACTATGTGATACGACAAAGAATCTCTATAGGAGTCCTCTTTTACTTTGATAAGTTTGTCACCTGTATTCACCGTCATATATATTTTTTGCCAATATTAGTCCTTTTCTTAGGATCCCATATAGACAGTTTGCCTTCTACAAAACTTTTACCAATGCCTCAAACATTTTCTGTCCAATGTCATCATGCCATGGCCAACAAACACCTCTGTGAGAATTGCAGCATTCTATTAATCAAGATATCATCTCTCTTTAAATGTTGGCTTTCAAACTCATCAACTAGATTTGCCAGCTCTGATGAAATAATTAATTTGTGTTATTCCAATGATATCATGCTCAATGACCTTGATCAATTGATGTAAATCCAGCAAGTCCCTTTGTCCTGGATACATGTCGTCTCATAAACTCCAATATCAGTAATCTGTTGAAAGTGATACAGCGGAAGTAACCGGCCATAGTTCAGGTGGTCATGAGCAAAGAAATATTGCATGTGTACTTTCCATGTGTGCAGATATCGTTGTCTTGTGTCTCTGACATATATAGGGATAGTTTAACAACATCATTTAGATTTCGACGACTCTCTGTATTCAAGTTAATATATTTATGATCAGCGTTTTTCAAACAAAATGATACGTCACTTAGAATCTTTTTCTCTGTCTGCATTTTTTCTAGAAAAGTGTCAGAAGTTGTAGAGAGAAAGCAGAGTTAGTATGTGCTTATGTGACATCCTTTAGAGATGTTTTCCATTTAAGATATTTGTGTCACTGTTGTATAGGTAATACAAGTTCAGTTTCAACAAAAGCACTGGCCTCAACACTATTTTCACAATGCACATGTCAAAAAGCCATATAATTCACCAGGTCGAAATAAGAATTGCTTCTTGATGTCATCGATATCCACCTCCACTAATCTCGGGCAAGAGTCATCACCAGGCATTATCATGTCTTTCCCTAGTACATGAGTTTTTATACCACACCCATTTGCACTCATCAAACCAGTGTATAATGGTGGTCATCAGTTGAGATTGTAGAAGATGAGAAATGGGAGTTAATGCTGCCTATGAAGCTTGTGAATGAGCTGTATCTTTCCTTCAAGCTTCTGCCAAAAGTTGACAGGTTGAAAACTTACCAACCATACTGGTGACTATGGTCCTGAAGGTTCAGATATTGAATTACATGGCAATAACGCATTCATTATTTAACACCATATATATACAGGATTTCACAATCTATATAATAAGTGAGAGAGTTTGTACGTTTGTTTGTTTGTTATACAAATGCACATAACTTTACATATTGGGTTCAAATGACCAGAATTGTACTGGGAAAGTTCTAAACTACATTTGAACATCATCCGCCATCTAGGATCCAAGTTAAGCTTGGTTCCCACTAGGACGCAACGCAAGGACGTAGATGCAACGCAAACCAGTTGACCAATGACAAGCGACTGTCAAATAAATCCATCGCTTGTGACTGGTCAAATGCCTTACGTTGCGGTACGTCGTTGTGTTGCGTCTTTAGTGGGAACCAATCATTAGGGGCCAAAATGTGGTCAAAATGGCCCACTTTTTCTCACTTTCGATGTTTGTTCTGTTTTAGCACGTAAATTGACCGCAATTGTACCGGGAATTTAATTTTGCTTAGGCTAGGGGTAGTAGGCTATCACATTGACCAGATCTGTGTGGTAGGAAATTGTTTTAATAATTTTAATTAGCCCTGGGAAGGCAGTGGGGATGTAGGCCGGTCACCATGACCGAAACTGCTGTACTGGGAATGTTTTAAACTACATCTGAAAACTGGCCCTGAGAGATTATGAGTTGGTAGTGATGGCTAACATAATTTGTACTGGAAACGTCTTAAACACAATCACCTAGTATCTGAGATGTGTTGGGAGGGAGGAAGAGGGGCGGAAATACTGGCGGAAATACTGACGTAATGAAATATAACGTGACTGGAATTGTACTAGGAAAAGTTACTACATTTGAACTGTCCATGGGAGGAGTTAGGTTTGTTATTGTGGCTGGGATGGTGATAAGAAAAAGAAGGCTGTGGCCGCAGTATCTTATTATATTATATATATCAGCCAATATGACACCTATTCATTTACACAGTTTACAACGTACTTAAAACATAGGCCTATCACAGCTATGTACACCCCTACCCCTAAAGTTGCATTGAAATTTGTCCTGGGAAGAATTTGTTTTTAAAAAAGAGTGTGGGATGTTATTGGAGGTTGGTGAGTATAGGGAGACACCTGGTTCTGAGAAGGCTTTAAACTAATTTAGAAACCCACCCTGGGGTGGGTATAATTGCTAGTAAGGTATAAATACACTTGTTTTATATTGTGGTCTTGTCTAAGAAAGTTTTACTTTTATGAAAAGAAATGAGATCTATAATTTAGATTTAGAAGTTATTGTTGCTGAATATTTGATATCAATGTAAGTTGTTCCATACTTTTGCAACTCCAACTTTGAACGATTAGGTAATTCAAGAGTCGTAGTATAGGGGTATTATATATTTATTATATAGAGAACATTGACCACTTTAGACAGCCTAATATTTAGACAATGCTATGAGAAGTGACTATTTTAGAACATTGTGTACAAACAACAAAAATCATTTAAAGAATTAAATATTTAGTGGCGGCAATTTTGAAATCTAAGATGGCCAACAGATTATCGCTTTACATAGTTAAGATTGTATAATGGGTAATACCATAAAAACGGACTTGTTCCACATTCATAATTTGCATTATTGGTGATATTCTGGTTTTAAATAGGGTTATTTGAATGTTGCCGACCATCTTGAATTTGGTCCTTAAAATTTCTTTAAAAAAATGGCAACATATTTTTTTTCATTCCTTATATTATCAAGATATGAAATAAAGTCAAAGTTTGCTTTTAACAAAAAATATACACGACATTCATATAAACGACATACCGGCCTACACTACTAAGAGAGAATCCCATGAAAGCGTAATTTAAGGCCGTTTTATTCAGATTTAAGGGTAGCCAACTTTTTGAAATTTTTTTGGCACATAAATAAAATACTGTGTGCAAAAGAAATTGCACGAGGTCCGATGCGATGAATGTGCGCAAATCCTTTTTATCAACTTTAAAAATGAAGTGGCCCTTAAAGTTCAATATGCCTATATGTTAGATGTATGAGAGCAGTTGATTGTGGACAAAATCAGCTCCCGTTTTTTTAATGTTATTTGACACCTTTTGGACTTTTATTGGGATCTGGATTTACTAGTAATGAGCAAGGAACTCAAATAAAGGAAAGTAAAACTTTTTTTTATTACAGAAAATTACTAGATTCAAGTGATTAAGACCTTCTACACCTAGGCCCACGGATAGACAAAGCTTGTACCATAAGGGCTATTCAATTAGGGTTAGGACAATAATACCGCGTCTCTTCGGCCTTTAAATCAGCCAATCAGAGCGAAGCGTTGTTGTGCTAGGCAACACATCACTATTCATTCATATGCAAATACACAAGCAAGCACAATAGCGTTAGGGCAAACAAACCAAATAATAAGAAAGGAAAAAGGTGTGCAGTCGCCGTTGGGAGAAATCCGGGAATATATAGATCATGGAATAATAATAATAATAATAATAATAATAACACTGATAATGATAATGATAATGATAATGATAATGATAATTATAATGATAATGATGATGATAATGATAATGATAATGATGATGATGATGATGATGATGATGACGACGACGACGACGACGACAGGTAGCGCGTTCTAGATCCGCGGAGCGGCGAGAGAAAACGCATTTATTGTCACCAGATTTCCGATTAGATCGTGGAACGAAAAGTCGGGTGGGATCCTTAGAGGAGCGAAGTCGACACCTTTAATTAAATGAAAGCTGGTCACCAAAACTAGGTGACCAAACAAAGGAGCTGGATACACATTTGCCTTGCCACAGACAACCAGGTGCTCAGAGACAACAACCAAGACAGAGGCACCCCAAAGATAATGCTGCTGGCCTGGAAAAAGTATACTAAACAATTCTAAGTCCAAAACTTTAAGAGACTTCATGATTTCCATATGCCTTAATGAATAAATGTGTTTTTTAATAATGTTTAAAAGTATCAACAGTTTTGCAAAATCTTATATAGAGCTCGGTAGATCATTCCATAGACGAAGAGAAGATCAATATAACCTTTAAAGTGTACGTATCATATTTATGATTTATTATGAAAAAAAAAGTTGATTAGTCATCATTAAAGATGTATTGTTCTCCTAAAACATGAAAAATGAAGGTTCATTAAATCAGACTTTGAATAGGTTATTTTGTAGTTTTAATAAAGTTAATAACCTCCATAGAAAAAACACGAAAAAATTATGTTTTCAAATAGAAAAGAAAAGACAAAAAACCCATTGGCTGGTGGCCAATTTGACTATTTTTTGCTTTAAATACCAGTTTTTCAGGTAAATACATTTTTTTCAATCCAGTTTTTGGTCAAAGTGGATAACTATTATGGGACATTAAAATGGCATATTTAACAACAAACATTTGAAGAATTATTTTTTTAAGGGGACAATACATCATTAATTGCATATTAAATTAAACAAATATGATTAATTGCGGTATGTAATAATCTATCTACACCAAAGTGGTCACTACATAGTAAATACACAATTGTTTCCTAAACTTTTATTCAGGTTTCTATATAGCTCGGTGGTCTGATGCGTCTATAAAAATCAATTAGTTCCGAGAAGTTCCGAGTAGTTCCTAGAAGTTCCGGAACTTCCGGAACTACTCGGAAATACTTGGAAATACTCGGAACTACTCGGAACTTCTAGGAACTATTCGGAACTACTCGGAACTACTCAGAACTTCTGGGAACTACTCGGAACTATTTGGAACTTCTCGGAACTTCTCGGAACTACTCGGAACTACTCAGAACTACTCGGAACTACTCGGAACTACTCGGAACTACTCGGAAATACTCGGAACTTCTTCAAACTTCTCTGAACTTCTCGGAACTACTCGGAACTACTCAGAACTACTCGGAACTTCTCGGAACTTATCGGAACTTCTCGGAACTATTCAAAACTTCTCGGAACTACTCGGAACTACTTGTCAATATTCGGAACTACTCGGAACTACTCGGAAATACTCGGCATTACTCGGAACTTCTCAGAACTTCTGGGAACTTCTCGGTACTCCTCGGTACTTCTTGGAACTTCTCGGAACTTCTCGGAACTACTCGGAACTACTCGGAACTACTCGGAACTACTCGGGACTACACGGGACTACTCGGAACTACTCAGAACTACTCGGAAATATTCGGAACTACTCGGAATAACTCGGAACTACTCGGAACTACTCGGAACTACTTGGAATTTCTTGGAACTTCTCGGAACTTCTCGGAACTACTCGATACTACTCGGAACTACTCGGGACTACTCGGAACTACTCAGAACTACTCGGAAAGACTCGGAACTACTCGGGACTACTCGGAACTACTTGAAATTACTCTTTTGCACGTACCGATACTTTAAAATATTCGTCTATCAACAATTTTCCTGTTATATGGTCATCATTACCCTCCATAATCAAAGATCAAGCAGTTACTCTTCCTTTGAAAAATTTCCTGTCGAAATTGAAAAAATATCTGCTTGATCAACGGTAAATTAATTTTAATTGTATAGGTGTATTTTAAATTGTGTCACACAGTAACACAAATTAATTAAATTTTTTATATATTCTGTATATTTTATATTCATTTTTAAATTGTATTAAGTTGTATGTTACAGGGGTTGCGGACACAAATGTGTTATGGCGCTCTGTTGCTGTCGCAACCCCTGAACCGCTTGTTGTCGAATAAAGAAATGAAAGGAAATTAGAACTTCTCGGAACTTCTCGGAACTACTCGGAACTACTCGGAACTACTCGGAACTACTCGGAACTTCTCGGAACTACTCGGAACTACTCGGAATTACTCATCAATATTTGGAACTACTCGGAAATACTCGGAACTAATCAGAAATACTCGGAAACACAGGGAAATACTCGGAACTGATCGAAACTACTCGGAACTACTCGTCAATATTCGGAACTACTCGGAACTACTCGGAACTACTCGGAAAAACTCGGAAATACTCGGAACTTATCGGAACTACCTGGAACTTCTCGGAACTATTCGGATCTACTCGGAACTACTCGTCAATATTCGGAACTACTTGGAACTACTCGGAACTATTCGAAACTTTTCAAAACTACTCGGAACTACTCGTCAATATTCGGAACTACTCGGAACTATTAAGAACTACTCGGAAATACTCGGAAATACTCAGAATTTATCGGAACTACTCGGAACTACTCGTCAATATTCGGAACTACTAGGAACTACTCGGAAATACTCTGAACTTATCGGAACTACTCGGAACTTCTCGGAACTATTCGGAACTACTCGGAACTACTCGGAACTACTCGGAACTATTTGGAACTTCTCGGAACTTCTCGGAACTACTCGGAACTACTCGGAACTACTAGGAACTACTCAGGACTACTCGGGACTACTCGGAACTACTCGGAACTTCTTGGAACTTCTTGGAACTACTCGGAACTACTCGGAACTACTCGGAACTACTCGGAACTACTCGGAACTACTCGGAACTACTCGGAACTACTCGGAACTACTCGGAACTTCTCGGAACTACTCGAAACTTATCGGAACTACTCGTCAATATTTGTTACTACTCGGAACTACTCGGAACTACTCGGAAATACTCGGAACTACTCAGAACTTATCGGAACTTCTCGGAACTTCTCGGAACTACTCGGAACTACTCGGAAGTACTCGGAACTACTTGGAACTACTCGGAACTACTCGGAAATACTCGGAACTACTCGGAACTACTCGGATTTACTCGGAACTACTCGGAACTACTAGGAAATACTCGGAAATACTCGGAAATACTTGGAAATACTCGGAACTACTCAAGGATACAAGGATACAAGGATACAAGGATACAAGGATACAAGGAAACTTTATTCATCCCAACTTGGGAAATTGTGTTGCTGTCTTATAACAATGCCGTAAAGAAAAGAGAAATGATAGGCATAAAACATAAGTGTGATAAAAATATAACAAAAATGGTGTATTCGTAATAAATTCCCCTATCTTTGAAATCTTTCATTATAGTCTCGTATGCCCATTGGGAGGAAGGAGAGACGATGGCGTTCAGTGGATCCCCGTGGCGGCCTCAGTCTACCACTACGTTCCATAAGGCAGTCGGCAATGTCCGAGTTAAGAGGATGACTAACATCATTCCATATCACTCTAAACATATTGCGCAACCGTTCATGATAGACCGAGTCCACCACAGGTAATTCACATCCAACCATCCTCCCTGCCCTCCTCACCAACCTGTCTATTCTATCCCTATCTCCCCTACCAACATTCCCACCCCAACCCACCAGACAATATCCCCAAACAGAACTAATCACTGACAAATAAAACATACGAAGGATATGGCTATCGACATTAAATGAGCGTAGTTTACGTAGGCAGTACATTCGTGAATTTAGTTTCTTTATAATGTAATTTATGTGTTCCCCCCAGGACAGATATTCATCAAAAACCACCCCCAAATACTTAAAACTAGATATTTAGCATTCTTTATTAGCACGTCTTTAGCCTCAACCCTCTTTTTAGTCAGGAAATCTATCACCATCTCTTTGGTTTTTGAGACGTTCAATTCCAAATAATTTAAATCACAATATTCTACAAATCGTTTAATTTCTGAAATATACTGAGAAGCATCATCCCCCCTGATTAACTCAATGAGAGCAGTGTCGTCAGCGAATTTAATAGCAGGACAGGAGGTTTGGTCATTAGATCTAAAGTCAGCGGTATAGACTGAAAATAAAAATGGAGTCAACACCGTACCCTGGGGTGCGCCTGTGTTTGTACAAATTAAATCCGAGATGGCTCCTGTACTTAATTTAACATATTGACTACGATTTACTAGAAAATTATATATAAAGAATATTAGTGAGCGCGGGAGTTCCATATTAAACAATTTATTAATTAGAAGGTGAGGTTGAATAGCGGAGCTAAAGTCATAATACATGATTCTCACAGAGTGACCGAATTTAGCTACGCCTTCAAGATGAGAGTATATCTTTTCGAGTTTAAGCAATATAGCATCTTCGGTGTTTCGTGAACTTCTGTACGCGAATTGCAGAGGGTCTAAATATTGGGAGATTAACGGCTTTAACTTATTGAGGACAATCCTTTCACACACTTTCATAACAACAGAGGTTAAAACAATTGGTCTGAGGTCGTTCTTTTTCGGGACAGGAACTATACATGATTTTTTCCAAATGTCGGGCAGTAAATGATTTAAGAAACAAACATTAAAAATGGTAGTAAAAATTCCAGCTAACTGTGAGGAACATGTTTTAATAACTTTTGATAAGATAAAGTCCGGGCCAGTTGCTTTAGAAGGTTTCTGGCGGGAAAAATATCTCCTCACTTCTGCTACATCAGTTTGGAACTCGTATGCACAGGCGTCGTGATCTGATCGTAGGGTGTCCTCGATAACCTTCTGTTCAGATGCAAAATCATATTTGTCAAACCTGTTGTAGAAGTTGTTAAGTTCATTTGCGTGTTGTTCGTTCATATTACTATTTGTTACGTCCGGCTTTGATACGCTTGAGTAACCACTCATTTGTCGCATGCCTTTCCAAACTTTGTTTGAGTCGTTACCACCGAGATTATTTTCAATTTTCTTCTTATATATACGTTTCTGTTCCTTTATTTCACGTTTAAGTTCATGTTGGATGATTTTAAGTTGATCTTTATCACCGCTTTTGAACGCGATTTTTTTTCCTATTGATGATTGCTTTAACACTCGAAGTGATCCATGGCTTGTTACTCGGAACTACTCGGAACTACTCAGAACAAATCGGAACTACTCGGAACTACTCGGAATTACTCGAAACATCTCGGAACTTCTCGCCACTACTCGGAACTACTCGGAACCACGGAACTACTCGGAACTACTCGGAACTACTCGGAACTACTCGGAAATACTCGGAACTACTCGGAAATACTCGGAACTACTTGAAAATCCTCGGAAATATTCGGAAATACTCGGACCTTCTCGGAACTTCTCGGAACTACTCGGAACTACTCGGAACTACTCGGAACTACTGGGAACTACTCGGAACTACTCGGAACTACTCGGAAGTATTTGGAACTACTCGGAACTACTAGGAAAAACTCGGAAATACTCGGAAATACTCGGAAATACTCGGAACTACTCGGAACTACTCGGAACTACTCGGAACTACTCGGAACTACTCTGAACAAATCGGAACTACTTGGAACTACTCGGAATTACTCGAAATATCTTGGAACTTCTCGCCACTACTCGGAACTACTCGGAACTACTCGGAACTACTCGGAAATACTCGAAAATACTCGGAAATACTCAGAACTACTCGGAACTACTCGGAAATACTCGAAAATACTCGGAAATATTCGGAAATACTCGGAAATTATCGGAACTACACGGAACTACTCGTCAATATTCGGAACTACTCGGAACTACACGGAAATACTCGGAACTACTCGGAACTTATCGAAACTAATCGGAACTACTCGGAACTTCTCGGAATTACTCGGAATTACTCGTCAATATTCGAAACAACTCGGAACTACTCGGAGCTACTCGGAGCTACTCGGAAATACTCGGAAATACTCGGAAATACTCTGAACTTATCGGAACTTATCGGAACTTCTCGGGAAGTACTCGGAACTACTCGGAACTACTCGGGACTACTAAAAAATACTCGGAACTACTCGTCACTACTCGGAAATACTCGTAACTACTCGGAACTTATCCGAACTTCTCGGAACTTTTCGGAAATACTCGGAACTATCTAGACTGTCTGTCTGAACTATCTGGGTGTCTGAACTGTCTAGACTGTCTGTCTGTCTGAACTTTCTAGACTGTCTGTCTATCTGTCTGTCTGAACTGTCTAGACTGTCCGTCTGTCTAGACTGTCTGTCTGTCTGAACTGTCTAGACTGTCTGTCTGTCTTGATAGTCTGTAAGCCTAGACTGTCTGTCTGTCTACACTGTCTGTCTGAACTGTCTGTCTGTCTTGACTGTCTGTCTGTCTGAACTGTCTAGAATGTCTGTCTGTCTAGACTGTCTGTCTGTCTAGATAGTCTGTCTGTCTGAACTGTCTAGACTGACTGTCTGTCTGTCTAGACTGTATGCCTGTCTGAACTGTCTAGACTGTCTGTCTGTCTAGACAGTCTGTCTGTCTGAACTGTCTAGACTGTCTGTCTGTCTGTCTAGACTGTCTGTCTGAACTGTCTAGGGTGTCTGTCTGTCTAGATTGTCTGTCTGTCTGAACTGTCTAGACTGTCTGTCTAGACTGTCTGTCTGCCTAGATAGTCTGTAAGCCTAGACTGTCTGTCTGTCTACACTGTCTGTCTGAACTGTCTGTCTGTCTTGACTGTCTGTCTGTCTGAACTGTCTAGAATGTCTGTCTGTCTAGACTGTCTGTCTGTCTAGATAGTCTGTCTGTCTGAACTGTCTAGACTGACTGTCTGTCTGTCTAGACTGTATGCCTGTCTGAACTGTCTAGACTGTCTGTCTGTCTAGACAGTCTGTCTGTCTGAACTGTCTAGACTGTCTGTCTGTCTGTCTAGACTGTCTGTCTGAACTGTCTAGGGTGTCTGTCTGTCTAGATTGTCTGTCTGTCTGAACTGTCTAGACTGTCTGTCTAGACTGTCTGTCTGCCTGTCTGAACTGTCTAGACTGTCTGTCTGAACTGTCTAGACTGTCTGAACTGTCTAGACT
>NC_092671.1:1505000-1587500 GCF_964355755.1 Antedon mediterranea
AAAATCTGCGAGTTAAAAAAAATCTGCGAGTTAAAAAAAAATCTGCGAGTTAAAAAAAAATGTGCGAGTTAAAAAAAAATGTGCGAGTTAAAAAAAAATGTGCGAGTTAAAAAAAAATCTGCGAGTCCAAAAAAATCTGCGAGTTAAAAAAAAATCTGCGAGTTAAAAAAAATTTGCGAGTTAAAAAAAAATCTGCGAGTTAAAAAAAAATCTGCGAGTTAAAAAAAATCTGCGAGTTAAAAAAAAATCTGCGAGTTAAAAAAAAATCTGCGAGTTAAAAAAAATTTGCGAGTTAAAAAAAAATCTGCGAGTTAAAAAAAAATCTGCGAGTAAAAAAAAAATCTGCGAGTTAAAAAAAATTTGCGAGTTAAAAAAAATCTGCGAGTTAAAAAAAAATCTGCGAGTTAAAAAAAATTTGCGAGTTAAAAAAAAAATCTGCGAGTTAAAGACAAATCTGCCAGTTACAAAACAAATCTGCCAGTTACAAAACAAATGCTTGATTTAAAAACATAAATGTTATATATTTATCAGTTACAATTGGATAACCCTTCTCTTTTAACATTTTGGTGAGCCACTTGAGTGTTCATTTCGATTTTAATCTTTTGGATTTTGAACTCTTTACTTTGTTTTGTTTTTGTCTGATGAAATAAATGAAAAAATATACATATTTGAAAATTCTCACTCTGTTTATATATATATGTGTGTGTGTGTGTGTGTGGGGGGGGGGGGGGGTGGTATTAAGGTGGCACATAAGGAGATACTGGCATGTTTGCATTAGTAGTTATTATTTGTTTTTTGTACTAAAAACAAGTTAAATTAAATCAATGGCAATCACATAGATAAAAGAAGATAAAAGTAAGAGATAAACTGGTCACTCATCTGCAAACAATAATAAATCAAAAGGTATTATATTCCATTTTAAATTACTTGAGATTGTTTTACAATGGACCTAAGAGAGTCCTCCCAACCAACACCAACTCCTTCAAATGTAGTAAATTTTAAATCAAAGTAGATTATTTTGATACCTCACTACCTTAAATCCATGCCAGTATCTCCTTATATGCACACTTTACCCTGCACCCTTAAAAAGCTTCCGTCCATCCATGTACAAATTCCGGTTATCACTATCATCACTTTATCTCTCTTCTACCAGAGAAAATCCAGAAGAATAGTGTTCAGAACATTCAGAATACAGACACAGGTAGTGGACTGCACTAAACACTTTAAGCATGTCAAAACACGGGTGTTTCGAAACTAGACCCGAGACCAGAGACCAGAGACCCGAGACCCTATACGAAAAGGGAGACCCCACTATACGAAAAGGGAGACTCCACTATACGAAAATGGAGACCCCACTATACGAAAAGGGAGACCCCACTATACGAAAAGGGAGACCCAAATATACGAAAAGGGAGACCCAAATATACGAAAAGGGAGACCTAAATATACGAAAAGGGGTTGTATGGTGTTAAATCATATGTTACGGGCTCTTGGCCTATACTCATCTCGTGGAGTTTTTGCCTGAGAAACAGTGTTTCTTCACCAAGTGAATCTAATCTAGGCCTACCTCCAGTGCTTAGCCTAGAACTGTAGTAAGCACTGACTTAACTAAAACATAAACAAGTTGAGCATTCAGAAACAAATAATGCTAAAGTGAATAATAAAAAAATATTGTAAGCAGTGTTAAGAAAATAATTAAATTTCTTGCCATTGTCATATATGCCACAATAGGTTAATTTTGGTGATCATCCTACACTATGTACAGAGTCTACACACCTGGGTGGGTTGTATCATGTCGCACTGGTCGCACATATGCGAGCAAAAATGCAGATCAAATATAATGATTAATTGTTTCATATCACATGCTCAGGCAATTTGTTTCTAACATCCACAATACAACCCACTCTATTTTGTTTAGGTAGGACTGGTGTATTTGACCCGCAACTCGCGTTTTCCGACCCGCAACTCGCGTTTTCCGACCCGCAACTCGCGTTTTCCGACCTGCAACTCGCGTTTTCCGACCCGCAACTCGCGTTTTCCGACTCGCAACTCGCGTTTTCCGACTCGCAACTCGCGTTTTCCGACTCGCAACTCGCGTTTTCCGACTCGCAACTCGCACTTTCCGACTCGCAACTCGCACTTTCCGACTCGCAACTCGCACTTTCCGACTCGCAACTCGCACTTTCCGACTCGCAACTCGCACTTTCCGACTCGCAACTCGCACTTTCCGACTCGCAACTCGCACTTTCCGACTCGCAACTCGCACTTTCCGACTCGCAACTCGCACTTTCCGACTCGCAACTCGCACTTTCCGACTCGCAACTCGCACTTTCCGACTCGCAACTCGCACTTTCCGACTCGCAACTCGCACTTTCCGACTCGCAACTCGCACTTTCCGACTCGCAACTCGCACTTTCCGACTCGCAACTCGCAACTTGCATTGAAGTAACACTCCATGAAAATACTTCTCCTCCTCCCTGTCCACCATTTTAATAAACAGTTTAGGCAGGATGGGAGGATGGAGGTTGTAAGCCTGGAGTCAAGGGGGGAGCTCCAATGGGTAGCAAAGATAACGCCCAAAGCTGACATAGAAAATATTTGTATTTTGCGCTATACAAATTAAAAAAATTAAATTAAACCATTAAACAAAGATGGTGTTAAGAAGGTTGAAGTGTTTTGCTTTTTAAGAATAATATTTTTTCAAGTTGGGATGACTAGAGAATACATTTGTGGAGAACTGATGTTAACATAAAAACAGCATGTGTTGCATCATATGTATATAATAGTAATCTTAGATATTTGTGGTTTTATGTGATGACTGGATTGAGTGCTTGGCATTCTGTGTGGGCGTCTTATGATGCATCCTAAGTATTCAATGATTCATCATTCATCATTAGGATTATGTTAATTGTTATTTTAATTTATTTTGTTTGATTTTCATTCATTATTGAATATAAGTATACTTAGTAATTTCTATGCCAATAAACCAACTAACAGTAGGTTATACAGGAAACCAATAATTATTTCATCTTTTCTTCTTTCATCCATTGGTACATTTATCCTCCTTTTTTTTCTTCTTTCATCCCTTGGTGCATTTATCCTCTTTTCATTTTTCTCCTTCATGTTGTTGTCTTTCTCCTTTTTCATTTATCTCATCATTTTTTTACATGATATTTGCTTCTTTTTATTTGGCTTTAAAAATGAATCACAATTTATTCAGTTTTAATTGATTTGCAAATATATACACATATGTAGTATGAATAAAAGTACAGTTATAAAGTGTGGGTGAGTGGCCGAGCGGTTAAGACAGTGGAACCGTAATCACGTAGCCATAACATCGGCAGGGGTTCGAGGCTCACTCACTCCATGGTTCTGGTGGTAGAACGAGTCTTCTCGGATAAGGACTATAAACAGTAGGTCCAGTGTACACAACTTGCTCGTGTGCACTTTAAAGAACCTAGTACATCTTTCGAGACGAGTAGGGGGTTACCCCGGTGTAGTAGTACATCACAGCCACTGATCACCAACTGGGCCCTCTGGGAGACCAGTCTTTGACTGAAGAGGTTACCCAGTATAAATATATATTTCAATCAATCAATCAAGTAAACAAGTAAACATACACTGAACTAAAGTATATACTAGTTATACCACCAGTACCAAAATGAAAGTTTCTAAAATCCAATAAAACACTAACAAATATGTCTTTTGCATCACACATACTTGTGTATTATAACAAATTTGACAGCAAACTTTTCACAGAGGGAATTTAGGAATTTTACAACTGCTTCCCCTGGGCTATTCCACAGGTGACCCAGATTCATCAAAAGAGCGATTGTGTCATATTCAATAGGCACAATGTCAAGTAGCCCTATTCACAGCCAGTAGGTGTGAAATAAATCCTTTTAAGATTTTAAAGTCAATATTTTTATGTGAATTTTACACTTGGTAAAAGCACCAGATGAAAGAGTATTCCAATATTTATTTGATCTGTTTTCCTGTAACATTCTATTAATCAGTGGATAGGAGAGTACAGTACAAACAAACAAAGTTTAATGTAAATATAATTACAAAGTTAATACAATGGATATATCTTTATACAGTCTGGGAAAATGGCAAAAGGCTTCCTACTTTCTAGGAGTTTTATCAGCTTGATGACAGTGCTGATTTTGCCATTTTTTATATATTATATTAAAATATTGTTCCCTCTGTGGGCTCTCTGTACATGGTTTCTCTACAATGAATATCACTCGAGTATGGCACATGAATGGAATAGAAAGAGTGGCATTATTAAATGAATAGATCTGAGGACCTTGACAATCACATTTTCTTCCTTTATTTTCTTCCATTTTCTGTTCTGCTACTTTTCATATTTTGTGTTTCAATTCATTTCACCTCTTTCATTTCAATTCTTTCATTTCACCTCTTTCATTTCACCTCTTTCATTTCACTTCTTTCATTTCACCTCTTTCATTTCACCTCTTTCATTTCACCTCTTTCATTTCACCTCTTTCATTTCACCTCTTTCATTTCACTTCTTTCATTTCACTTCTTTCATTTCACTTCATTCATTTCACTTCTTTCATTTCACCTCTTTCATTTCACCTCTTTCATTTCACTTCTTTCATTTCACTTCTTTCATTTCACTTCTTTCATTTCACCTCTTTCATTTCACCTCTTTCATTTCACCTCTTTCATTTCACTTCTTTCATTTCACCTCTTTCATTTCACCTCTTTCATTTCACCTCTTTCATTTCACTTCTTTCATTTCACCTCTTTCATTTCACCTCTTTCATTTCACCTCTTTCATTTCACCTCTTTCATTTCACCTCTTTCATTTCACCTCTTTCATTTCACTTCTTTCATTTCACTTCTTTCATTTCACTTCTTTCATTTCACCTCTTTCATTTCACCTCTTTCATTTCACCTCTTTCATTTCACCTCTTTCATTTCACTTCTTTCATTTCACCTCTTTCATTTCACCTCTTTCATTTCACCTCTTTCATTTCACTTCTTTCATTTCACCTCTTTCATTTCACCACTTTCATTTCACCTCTTTCATTTCACCTCTTTCATTTCACCTCTTTCATTTCACCTCTTTCATTTCACCTCTTCTTTCATTTCCGTTAGAAAACAAATTCCTTTCAATTCATAGATAAAAATAAAAACACAGTATATTATAAATACTGAAAAAATGTCAAAATATTTTTACATTTTTACAAAAAGCTTTAAATCTCAATTGATTTAATTTGCGTAATATAGTGTTTTTTTTTTGCACTTGTTTGTATGTATATTATTATTAATATTAGATCACCTTGCTTGGCTTCATCACAGATGCTTTATCTAAACATAAACTGATTTATTTACAGATTATAACTCTACAATCTAAACGTAACTTTCTGGTCGATTGTGCACAAGGAATTATTGTCAACATGTTGTGTTGAACAAAATTTGAACTTTGTAGTAGTAATATAAACTATATAATGTTTATTGTATTCCTTGTCACCATCTGACAAGTGTCATTAGCAGAGTTTCTTCAAGCTAACAGATGGTTGATGTTATAAACAATCTCTTTTTATAATATTTTCAAAATTCCTATATTTCAGGTGTTTTATACATTTCTTATCATCAGCTGACATTTCTCCGGTTGATAAAAAACTTGTAAATACGTGCAAATATCCATCATTGGAAAACACATATACTGCTAGATCCTTCTTTATATAGAATAGTTTATATTCCAATCTATACTTTTAGGGGTCAAATTTTATTTATTTTTAATAGGATATATAAATTGATTCATGATGTGTTGGAATGCAGTAAATTGAATAGGTTTTCAGATCTCAGATGACATTTTATAAAATAATGTTTGCACTCAATACATACCTTGTTGACTGTTTACAACAAGCAACAGAAGTAGATTATTTCTCCAGGGAGCAGTATATGTGTTCCACAGGCATTTTTTCCAATTATTGGGGTAATATATGAAGTGCCTGTAGGCCTTGATAATGTGCAGCAACCAAATGGGTTAATGGTTCTACCTACTGCCATATATGACTGAGTATATCCCTATTCAGAATAAAAAATAAACATTTAGGTTAATTTCAGGAACAATAATTTGGTAAATTCTGTTATTGAGTATAATCCGACCTCCTAATTTTGCATTTTCATTTAAAACTCATAGCGTTAAGACTATATACTCAGTCTTTTTGCAACTAGAGGGTACTCCGAGAGTACAAACCTCCTTAGTTCTAGGTGTAAATAGGCTAACTGCACACTACAAAGTTGTGGATGACAGTGTGGTGTAATGGTTATGTATCCAGCCTCTCACAGTTGAGATCGCTGGTTCAAGTCCTGCTGAGGTTTTTTTTTGTATTATTATTTTTTTTTTTTTTGTGGACCTTGATTTTTTACCCTGACCCAAATTTAACCACAATTATATGATAAGTCATTGATCATTGTGGCTAAGTTTGGTGAGAATCGGATAAAAACTGTGGTCTCCAGGCAGTAAAATAGTTTTTTGTTAGTTGTGACCTTGACCTATGACCTTTCCCCTCAAATTCGGACTCGTCCGAGCTTGGCGGAGGTAACTAGTAGGTCATAATTTCATTTTACCTATTCCAGGGGGAGGGGTGCCCCTAGTGTTACTCGCTTTATCGTCCCATGCTCTCCATTCTGAAGTTTGCTATTTTAATACTCAGATTCAAATTGAATAGAAATCTGCATTTCAACAACACTAGGGTATAATAGTTAAGTTGAGAATGCTTTTGTGACACCCACAACAAAATGTTTCATTCTTGTAGGCTACTTAAAAGTGAAAGAAAACTTTCTAGAAATGTTTGTAAATGAAAGAAATAATGGCTTGTCAATTAGGGTATGTATTTCCTATATTGTCCTGTTTATGGTGACAAACCAGTCATAATATACAATATCAAATGCCCAAATATGGTATCACACTGACAAAAAAGAAAGATAATGTCATTATTATCACAATGTTGTGGTTAGATGTGGGTTTGATATTTTATCCAGGACCTTGGCATAAATAAATACTTTTATTTTGAAGTTGTGTGGGTTTTGTGTGCAGACCTTTTCTACCAAAGTACTTTACCATATTTCTGTGGGTTTTTAGGATAAAATAGATATTATACTTTGGGTTACAGGACCTGTTTGAGCAAATAATCAATGTTGAAAAGAAAGTATAGTAGTGGAAGGATTTAGCAAAATCAGCACTGTGGTCATGTTACAGAGTTGTCAAAACTTAACCACATAAAACTCCTACAAAGTAGGAAGCCTTTTGCCATTTTTCCCTGACTGGATTAGGGAAGCCATGTAATGTACTTTGCCTGGATGTTCAGGTTTACTAGGGCATCATTTTCCCAAAGGAAACACAAATAGTGTCGGTAATAAGCTCACCACATGTGGTGCTGTCTGCTACCACCGGAAGGAAGCCAATGTTGGTTTAAGCCCCTTCCTGCTAATGCTTCTAAAAACTGTTACAAGGTGATTACGTTGCTTCAATGTATGTCAGCACATGGCTTGTTACTTCATCTTCTTACATCAAATAATGAAGCAAAATGTTGATAATCAATTCTGGAAAATTACGCAAACACATCCCAAAACTAATAGGTGGCGACTAATCAATGGATTTGTTATAACATGTTTGCACGGTCTGTGATATACCATGTTATTCATTATTAAAGTAAACTTGGTCTTCCAATCAATTTATGTAAATTAAAAAAATGTCTTTAAAAAATCACTAAAAACTAGTATCTTTATGGAAATTAATAATACAATACAATACAAAGATATATTGTTCTGAAAAATGTTTTAAATTTTTTTGTTGAATATGCCATTTTATATCACATAATAGTTTCACTTTTGACCAAAGATTGAATTGGCAACTATTTGCAACTTAAATCCATTCATAGATCTTCCCACAAGTTCAGAAATTCTAAGAATTAAACTTGAGGCACTTCATGTGAAGTGAGAGCCTGTTTTTTTTGCCAAGAAATTTAAAAAAAAGTGTCTGAATGTAGATTTTTATCTATTGTTGGAACATCATTTACCTGGTCTTATTGCTGTACAAAGATAGATAGATAAAAAAGCAGTTATTTTATTGTAATGTATCGTAATTCAATATATTATATTATATTATTCTATATTCAATAACCCACCCACTGATATAAATCCTAGCTTTAAATAAAAGCAACTTCAACGATTTATTTGAATTACACCTGGAAATTATTCAAATTTAGCCTAGCATTTTAGCCTAAAAAAAGACTTTTACTTCCTTGCATCATTTATTTAAATACATTTCTGATCAAATTCTTTTATCTTGTCTCGTTAAATCGTTGATAGTATTCAATATCTGGTGCTCAACCAACGTCTAAAGTAATTACTTATTTTGTGTTTTTGTAAATTAGAGTAAGCAGTATCTGATGATGCTTATTGATTTCAGGATGTGCAACTAGATTCTGCGATAATTAAGAATAATCTGCGTGAATAGTGTGATGGTACAAATTATTATTTTGTTTGCAAACAGTCTCCTTTTAATATACATTGTTCTAATTGCAAGTATACTATAAATAGGAATAATTTCTCTTTAATTTGACTATTCATCAGCTGTGTCATTTGGTTTAACAGTAATTAAATTGCAATTTGTAAATTTTATGATATATAAAGGTGCAGAGAAAAAAGAAATATGCTAAAATACCGTTCATCGCCATCATATAATATAGGGTAATAACGTATTGTAATATAGGAGGCTTAAGAATGAACTAGAATTCCAGGAAAATACCCAGCCTATATTGTTTCTCACTGAATTGTGTACTATAAAGTATCACGGTGCTGACGTCACGACGGTAGGTGGCGCTGCGTGGTTGCTAGCGCAACCAAAAATGCGTTCAGCCTGCCTGAGTGACTCCAAGATCACCAATGGTTTGGAATAGGCTTATTGAAGTAGTCATTTTAAAACTTAATAATTTTCAATAAAAACAAACTAAAATTTTAAAAGATCACTAAATATTGTTTTTAATAATCTATTTATTCTTCAACTACAGTTTAAGTTAAAAAAAATCAAGCTAAGATACATAATTTGATAGAAATACAGATCTTTACTGTTTATCAACATAGTAGCGCTGAACGCATTTTTTAGTTGTCTAGCAATCATGCAGCGCCCTCTATCGTTGTGATGTCACACCGTGATACTCTATATTGTAGATGAATGAGTTTAATTTTAGGTTGGTCCTCATTTTATGCTTTGTATTATCTGTATAGCATTTGATGAAATATAATGTTTTTTGAATTAAATTAACTGTCTTTAATCAACTTTTGAGTTAAATGCTCTGAATTGATGAGGCTAACTTTTCTGGGGTTGAGTTAAAACCCCCTGCTTTTTCTAACTTATTAGTTGAGATATAAATTTACTTAAACTTTTCTTAGATTTTTATGATCTTATATATAACAAATCATATTTTGAATGGAACATTTTTACATAAATTATTACAATATTACATCACATTGAACACCACCCTGAACAATACTATTATTTTTCATTGACTTTATGATCCCTTTTTTGTATGTATTTTTTGTACTATTTAAATCATTTGTATTATTTAAAGTATAAGTTACTTGGTTACTTCCTCTGTGTAAATATTTCAAGGTTAGCCCTCCCACACACATCCCCTACTTTCCTACATAACAGACCATGATGCACTGACGAACTAAATTTAATTTACATTTTGACCATTTTGATGCAACAAGAAAATAAGCAATAACACAAATATTTATTTTATTATTTGTGTTTTGTAGCTGTGAACGTTTCGGCATGTATTCTCATTTCTGATAATATATTTGAACTTAGATATATAGCTTTAAAGCATGTTCCAATTTATCTGAAAATGTACATATATCTTATGTGACTTAACTTTTTGTTTATATAAGCCTACCAATAATAAATTAAGTTGAACTTAAAATGTATATCAATAAAAAAAGTTAAATAAAATTGGGACTGACCACAGGTGGGCATGGACAAGCTTTTTTAGGAATTCTTTCCTTTTATTTAAACAAATTATTGTACTGTATTACCTAAAAAACCTTTGAGTTTGGCTTTTGCTTCACGCTCAACCGACCAATGAATGTCTTCCATTTAATTGTTTACATTTCATTCATACATGACAGTTTCCAATTGGTACGCACAAAACTAAGTGACTAGACACATAGTTGTGAAGTACTTGTACCCTGTTTAATTATAATATCCAATTGAATAACGTAGAAATGGATGTTTTCTATTACGATCCTTAATACTTGCTCGATCAGCCAGAACTTTTCAATATTACGACTCTAAATTCTTATTTCCATGCATCACCAGTCACCAGTAATTGTTATCGTGAAATTAATTGCTTCCAAACAAAATTATATATGACACGACTAGCATATTTATCGTCGTCGTATGGTACTGTAGTACACCACTAATATATTTTTTTCTCATAAAAAAACAAGCATCAATATGAAAAAAGTAGTTTTATTACATTTACTCGGTAGAAAATGTAATCATAAAAAATAATAATCTTAGCTGTAACATGATGCCGCTCACGTATATATTTATGAATACAATATTTGGTACACAGAATCCATACAATAAATTTCATAACATTTTTTATTCATCTAAAAATTAAAAGAATAAACAACAATTCAGCAAAAATTAAACAAATGTTCACAAAGTTCACAAAATTGCTTTTGTGGTCGCATAACCTTTTTGACCTGGCAACTTTCTTTGCTAGAACTCACCTTACTGGTTACAGTTTCCTTTTTGACCCGGCAACTTTCTTTGCTAGAAATCACCTTACTGGTTACAGTTTCCTTTTTGACCCGGCAACTTTCTTTGCTAGAACTCACCTTACTGGTTACAGTTTCCTTTTTGACCCGGCAACTTTCTTTGCTAGAACTCACCTTACTGGTTACAGTTTCCTTTTTGACCCGGCAACTTTCTTTGCTAGAAATCACCTTACTGGTTACAGTTTCATCGCCGTCCTTTACTTTGACTGTTTTTGTAAAACAGTCAAATTCCGTAATTTAATGAGTACATATACAGAGCTGAATTTCTTTATTTCGCTTTCCCACTGTCTTGTTTTATACTATTTATTGTTTTGTTAATTAACAGTGACACTGTTTATCACTTATTAAAGAAAGAACATCCCCAAGTACTTGAAATACACAATTAACTAATGAAACAACTCTGTGAACTAAAAGCTTTTTGATTGGATGAATAGAAATTGGATCAGATGAAGTAAACATGTCAATATAAATTAAAACAGCACAGATATAGATTAAAGATTTATGTTAAATATATTGGTTGAAGAATCAGAAATACGAAAATGTTAGTGTAACAAGTTTCCGCAGGCAGATTAAGCCTACAGTACTTGTGTAGTGGTGGAAGGAGTTGAGGGTAACCATGTTCCAAGTCTAAATTGCCTTTTCAGCCAGTCTTTTCATCTAGCACAACCTAGCACCATAACAATCTTCCGACCCCTTCTCTGTTTTGTTGGCAAAGTTAGTAATAATAACTATTCCTATAAAAAGCACATTAAATTTTACTTATTATATATATTTATTGAAGAAAATATGTGGTGTATTGCAGAAAAATGATTACCATTTTAATTTGTAATTTTTATATTGATTTTAGTGTTAAACGTGACAAACATGTTGCTTTTTGTGTATATAGGTTTAATTAGTTTGATCATAAAAAATTAATGGTTTCATAATCAATCAATTTAATTTGTGTCATACTTACATAATGTTATAGGGAAGAAAATACTCCAAATACAAATGAAATGTAGATCTCCCGATATAATAAATTATTTTTTGATTCATTCATTTGTATTGAAAGATGCTCATGTAAAATAAATTTTATCTTCTGGACAGAGTGATATGTAATTTGCAATGTGATTAATATTGGATTTATCACTTTAGTTGTATTGGGAATTTAGGTATAAAGTACTCATTATTCCATTTTAAAATTCAATTTTAAATGAACTTTTAAAAAAAGAATTTAATTTAAAGACAATGTTTCCTTTTATTTTATAACAAGTTTAAATTTTGTATTGGCCTTGATGTTGGAATTCCTATATGTATGTGTGAGTGGGGTCAGTGTAGCCTACTCTCCCACATACTAACTTTGAGATGCTTAATCCAAATATTACATTTTGCCTGAAAACCATACTATCGTGACCCCTGGATTAAATTAAGCAATCTCCTTCAGTGCGATCCTAGTCAAGCTAAGAAGCTAACCCAGTCAAGGAAGTCCTTCAATAGTCGGCATATATGTGGATGCTAGAGAAGACTGCCTCTTGGATGCGACTGGCATCAGTTGAAGGAATGAAACTGTACTGTACTGTTCTATAACCAATGCACATAAATATTGTTAGCCACCAAATGGTGTTAAAAGTAGCGTAGCTAAACTGTGTCTTGTTTAATAACAGTGTTTTTTTAATACGCAATTGAATTTCACATGCGTAGTTAGTATGTCTGCATTGATATTATTGTAACTTTGTGATGTAACATCGTGGTGTCACTTTGTGATGTCACTTTGTGATGTCACATCGTCATGTCATCGCTTTGTGATGTCACATCGTCGTGTCACTTTGTGATGTCACATCGTCGTGTCACTTTGTGATGTCACATCGTCGTGTCACAGTAAAATTAAACCTGCCATTCTAATTAGAGATCATACCGCAAACACTAAAACCTGATCGTGAATGTGCTATTATACTTTTATATACTATTATAATATTTATTAAAAGTAGGTCTCTATGACATAAAGCTAAGTGGCTTGGCATTTTTCTATTACTGCCTTTGGGCTAGAGACGTTCTAACTCACTACACCTTTTAATAGGTATTGTATTAGAACGTGTTGTTGAATGCATTATAAACCACAACATGAATAAACTTGTATTATTTAGATTGCACATGTGCACCAGTTAAAACTGTAACCAAACAATACTGTATAGGGAGTGGAAAAAAGGGTGTCGAGGCAGTGGCGTAACAGCTATATGAGCGTTCACTGGCTAAACCCTGGGGCTTCAGAGCCGAATGGGCCCTAGAGCATAAGCTTTCCATTCAACTACCCAGCATACCGTAGGAGGGCTCCTTAGGAGTGCTAAACCAATGGTCTCTGCCCCTGTGGTACTGTATGCCATTATGTAGAGGAGAGGAATTCAGAAAGACAAAGCAACATATATTATCATGTAAAACAGATTAATTTAGGTAAACATTTGTTCATACCCTATATGTGATTGCTTCAGGAATTCTCAACAAATACGCTTTTTTTCCATTTTTTATACAATAAATATGAATCATAATGAACCACCTGTACTATATTTTATGTGTGACATTGAAGGTCTACAGAAATTGATTCATCATAAATAACAAAATACAAATTGTAACAGAAATATAAAATAAATTATATGTTTGGGTTTATTGGAATGTGAATTATTTTTATAATTTATGGTAATTTTCTCCAGAGATTTGAGTAAAAATGTTGGCCAATATATCCAGAAAAAAATTGAAATGAAAGAAGGAAGTAATGTTATAGAGTACTAAAGTGACAGTTTAAAACAGCAGAGAATAAAACAGCTAAACTTTGATCATTTTGTACATTAATTATTGTTGATATCATTTGACATTATGTAAGAGTAGACATCATGCACGTAGTAGTCCTATGTAAGACATTATAGTAGGCCTATGTAAGACATTATAGTAGGCCTATGTAAGACATTATAGTAGGCCTATGTAAGACATTATAGTAGGCCTATGTAAGACATTATAGTAGGCCTATGTAAGACATTATAGTAGGCCTATGTAAGACATAGCTTGCAAGTGGTAGCTTGGTGATTAACTTGTTTTATTCCAGGGTATTGATCAGAGATATGACTCAATATTAGGATTTACATACAGTAATCTCAAGTTGTGACTTTAAAAATAAGACATATTGATCTTGCATAGACATTAGTAAGTTCAATTGTTGTGTTGTAACCTTGGTAACCTAATCTGGGCTCTGATTGGTTAAAAGTTACAATTAGTAATCCTTAAAGTTAACTGCAGTATCTTGGTTCAAATAATCAATTAAAATAATAAATAATTTACTTCATTGCTTTAAATGTCAATTCAACAACAATACATTGTCACTTGCTATCCTAGTTTTAACAGGGAAATTTGTCTTCACATTACATCATGAAATGATATATTTATTTAAAAAACCTTTCATTTCCTTCTTTATGGAAATGTTTTATTTATGTATCAGGTGTCCAGTTCATCAGGGATTATGTTCATATTCAGCATCCTCACAAACAGAAATGAAAATATATTTAAGCTACTTTTAGATAAGGAAGTTTGTAATGGCCTCTCAAGGCAAAATCAATCCACACCAGAGGAAGTATTTTGAAAAACTCAAGTATCAATTGCTATAATATTCAGCATTTGGTATTGATTCATTGTAATTGGTGTAACATTCAGTGTACCTGGATCTGCTTGTACCAAGTACTACTATTCATTCTTCCTACCAAATAATTACATCCTGCTGTTCCTATACATTTGAGTTCTACTGTAGCTAGTCAGGACATTACACAATATAAATTGAATGTTGAAGAATATCACTTTCAAATGCAAAGCCTAGAAAGCATTTTCATACCATTTCATTTATTTGTCTCAAGGTACAAAACAATAAAATTTACAGGCATCAAAACGAAAGGAACATGAGACAGGGAACCCGAAAAGTAAACAAAACCATAATAATTATTACATAATCGATAAGTAGAGGTAGGGAATAATGAATGACCCACAATGCTTAGTGTGTAATTGTAAGTCATTTTAATTAGTGTTTGATAGTTTGTATTTATTTGAACTGTACCTAACCTACCTTTATACCAAACAGCATATTTTCCTTTTCACAATTTAATCACTGATTTTCAACCTAATCTTAATTGTCGTTTATCAGAATGAGAAGTAATTTGTCGTAAAATGAACACTTGAAATAATCCTACCCCATTAGGTGTTTAAAATCGACCTAAACAAAATCATATCTCCTTCCAATATTCGTTTAATTTACTCTCTTGATAATCTATCATCTGTAGATGATGCTTCTTCTTATCTTGCTATACTCATTAGCAAATTGCTTTAATTAAACATGCTCACTTCTAAGTGGAGCATGTCGAATGACAGCAATCAACTTGAGTACAACATTCCAAATTTTAATTACTTATAATCACTTTTGACACTAACTATTAATAATGAAAGGCTGCCCATCAAGTAATTACTTTACTAGGCTCAGAGTATCTGACAAAAAAGTAGCTTAGCTAAGTAATAAAGTATGTACCTTTAGTGGGTCATGGGGAGATTCCTGTACCCAATGATAATTACCTTACTAGACTAGTATCTGACAAAATAGCAGCTTAACTCAACATCTTAAAAGTCGTGGTAAGTCATGTCTCGGGTCCATTCTATAGTCGCCGTACAGATAGGCTGCCACAACAGTACTTCTATGAATGGATGGCTAGTTGGTGACAAGAACGCTAGTTGATCATACCCAGTGCTAGTACCGTTTTGATTTTACGATCATTCGAGAAACCACCTCACAACATTTAGGAAATTTGTTCTTAACATTTTTGCAAATGCTTATATTTCTGAATTTAATGATGCCTCTATCCTAAACCACTATGCTTGCTGTATGTACCTCACAAGTAAACAAAATGCCCAAACATACAAGTCAGAATTGGAACAGTGTGCAAGTGCTACAAGTTTCAATTTTTAATTGGAACACTGCTCCAAAAAGAAAACGATTTATGTAATATTCCATAATGGATGCATTTATTAGTAGTTATTGTTAAATACAGCTATTCTAATTTCTTCTTGTCTAATAATTAATCAAAAGAAGAATAATTCTGCTGAACGGAAATTACTCATTTGCATGCAGTTTTATTAGAAAGCTGTGGATAACAACTCATACATTATTTATGATATTAATACCTTTATTATTCTATCGACGTTGTCATATTCTTTCTTTTCTCTTCTTATTTTCATTATAAAATGTCTCAATGTTTTATTCATCATTTCATAATCTTTATTTTATTATAATTCCTCTCTATATTTTTTCAATATTTTTTTTCCTTGTGAAATATTTTTATTTTTTCTCAATTCTCATTACTTTGTAATTGTGTTACCATAGTAAATAAGAGACTATTGTGAACCCTTTATGTTGTTGCAGCCATTTAGTTGTTATATTACAATATATTATATAAACACAGTGCAAACTTACATGCATTCAAATAATGCCTGAAATTTAATAGTTAATTGTTGTACTGTCAATTCACCTGAACACTCTAACTTCCCTAAAATAGGGAGCTGCGGAATTGTGACAATACTTGGAGCCTACACATTGTTATGTTGTTGGTTGTCATCTGGACTTAGAAACAACTAAGACTGTGTTTAAGAATACAGTGAGGAAGCACTGCGACTGCGATCGAAAAAATTAATTTACATGACGTAACTTGTTCCTAGGTCTTTGGTCGTAGCCAATCAAAAGAGGGCTGCAAAGTGTGTGTGAGCCAATGGCACTACCTTACTATCCTGGAAACATCAAAGGAGGGGTGGGAAGTGCGTGTGAGCCAATGGCACTACCTTCTTACTATCCTGGAAACATCAAAGGAGAGGTGGGAAGTGCGTGTGAGCCAATTGCACTACCATCTTACTATCCTGGAAACATCAAAGGAGGGGTGGGAAGTGTGTGTGAGCCAATGGCACTACCATCTTACTATCCTGGAAACATCAAAGGAGGGGTGGGAAGTGCGTGCGAGACCCAATAACGCCACCTTTGCAATATCCTTGGGACACACCCAGCATATAATACATTATTAAATTTTTTATTTGGTTCGCTTTTTATCAATACGATGACAGCGTTTATCATGACAAAAAGTAAAAATGATTGAACGCGTTGAATGTAGGTTAGAAACATCACGCCACACATTCTATGATTGGGTTCAAGATACCTTATTACACTCCTATATTAATAATTCATCTCTTCTCTTTTTATGCTTACCATTTCATTGAATGCACGTTTCGCATGCTGTCTATCTATTTACCAACCAGAGATTTATTTATTTATTTCAACAATATTTTACAAGGGTGGTCCATCCAGCCGAAGCTGGTCATTAGGGACCCTAAAAAAATACATCATGACGAGACATAAACATGAAACAATAACAATTAAATTTAAATAAGCGAACCACTGTATTACCTTTGTTTAAATATACTTTATGAGAACAAAGTTACAATATTACAGATCTTCTCAGTCAAAGCCCTATGTAATAAAATAGTCATGGGGAAGATTTTGTGTATTATCTTTGAGATATGAAGTAAAGAGGGCTTTTTGATGAGGATGACACCTTCTGGCCCTTCCTCTCTCCTTATACAACTATATACAACACCTCCTCTCTGCATGGAGGTTTACCTCCATGCTCTCTCCTTATACAACCTATTCTTCTTAATGAGAATGCCTGACACCCTCTGTCCCTCCTCTTTCCATGGAGGTTTACCTCCATGCTCTCTCCTTATACAACCTATTTTCCACATTTTCAACATAGGCCTGTTGAATCTGCTCATACTTGAAACAAAATAACAAGAGATAGATAAATTAGTAAAACTACTAAATTACTAAAACCAAATGGGACTTGACAATGACAGCCATGTAACTAATTTGTGCTTATTTGTCTGTAGTAGTGTAAGTTAGGTTTGATATTTGTGAATTAATTTTCTGTCATTAAAAACCATCATCGGTAGACCTGTATAATCCTGTCTGGGCGCCTTGTAATACAAATTTTAATATATATTTCTTCTTTTCCTTTTAAGATATGGAAATAAAGATGAATAGTCAATGATGTGTGTCAGATTAATTATAAAAGCTAATCCCAAGCTTACTGACCAAACTGCTTCTTCCAGTATTGGTAAGTAAAGTCAATGAGCCAAATGTGTATTTTTATTTTTAATTATGAAATTTAGGTGTTTTCCTTTCCTCGTTTTTTTTGTGGTTGATGACTTACATGACACAGATGATCAAGGGATAGTGTTTTCCAAAAGTTGGCAGTATTATTTCTGGCTGTTTTACTTTATTGTTAATATATTATTTGTGTATCTCCATTGAGATCCAACCCACATCATTATCATCACTTTTTCTGTAATTTGCCTTTGGACTTAAGTGGGCTTAAATGACACAGAGTTTGATCTTTTAAATGACACAGAGTTTGATCTTGCCTGTCCACACTACCATTTTAGTCATTTTTATTAATTGTATTGATGATGATGATGATAATGATAAAAAATGATTTTCCTTGCACCAACCATGTATACTAAGTACCGTATATTTCGGTGTATAAGTCGCACTTTTGACACGCAAATTTGACCTCTAAATTAAGGGTGCGTCTTATACACCGAACATAAATGCCTCACCACACAGATTGTACATAGGCCTAGGCCTAGTAGGCTATCGTCACCTCGTTTGCTAGGCCTGAGTAGGCTTAGCTACAGTAACTAACTAACGTAACGGCAACCTGCTTCTGCCTAGTTTTCAAGTCATTTTAGCATGATGTTATACTAAATATGATGAAAAGATTTGTTCATTATGGCGCTTCGATAAAATTTCATTTGTAAACGTTTACGTAATTGGAATAGTATTTATTTATACAGTAGTTATACGCACGATCGCCGTACCCCAAGCGCAAGCCCTTTTTTTGGTGTGGTGGCCACATGGTGTACGGTATTCGACTAGTATATTCTCCAGGTGATTATAGCATGGACCTAGCGTACAAACTTCTCAGATACATAGATACTAATCGAATACGATTTTCCGTGAAAACGTGCGCCCTCTCGAAATGATCGAGCGAGGCTAGCGCCCACACACGTGCGTGTTTACACACACGGTCATGCACTCGATGTTGCGGCGAAACTCATGAATAACAAGTTAGAAAGAACTTGTTGAGGCTGGGCGCGGCCGAGCCTAGGTAAGAAAAAACCTAAATAAAGGACGCCGTTGTAGATATTACAAAATATATTATTACAATGATATTGATTACAATTTAAAAAAAACATTGTTTTGATGAAATATAGGGTGCGTCTTATACATCGACGATATAAAAAATACCGATATTTTACTCTCAGTTAGGGGGTGCGTCTTATACACAGGTGCGACGTATACACCGAAATATACGGTATATATTTAAAATTCAATATTTATACCTGAATTCAGTTTCTAATAGTATTAACTTTTGCCATGGAGATGGTGGCCTAGAGATTATAATGCCATTATCACTAATTAGTTAAAAAGCTTATTATACTATACTGTTTTTGATGATCTGTATACATTAATATTCTGGACAGAAATATTGCTGCATGAGCCTGTATCGCATCATTGCAAAACCTGAGTATAATTTGTGCAAAAGCATGATCTTACCAATTTATATTTCTTTCGGCAAAGCTAAAAGATAAAAATAGCTGAAGGGAAAAAAAGCTTTAATCTTAAAACAACATGAAGTAATGATTTCACTAATGTTAATTACATCGGGAAAGTAAATGTTACTGTCGTCGGCAGGCTCACTTCACTATCAATTGTCAATTGCAGCTACTTCAACCACGGCGGCGGCTAATTCATCCATTCTTCAACCTTGACTTTTATACATCTGAAGTACTCACATGATTGTTGATATTCTTTCTTAAAGAATACAATAACAAATTAAATTTATAATCTTCAATAGTTAATTATTCCATGGACAAATGTTCATTTGTCTTTGATTGTGCACCTAATTGTTGTCTTTCTGTTATTGTTGTTTCAAGTGGCTATCTTAACATTCACATATTACAAACTAATTGCAATGGTCATCTGCTTCATTTGCATCTTCAAATTGATGTAATATATTTGTCAATTTCATGACTCATTTTAGCCATTCACCTCACTTTAATTAGTGTCTATTGTCTAGCAAGAATTAATTATCTGACTTCAACTTTGTTAAATTTATTTCAAAAACATTCAGATAAGTATTAATAGGAGCAGTAGTAGCCACAACAAAAAAAGTGGTGCGGTTTTCTTTAAGAAAAGGGAACAATCTCTGTTTAAGCCACTGGGTTGTTAAAGGCCTCTTTCAAAAAGTGAAATAAACCGTACTGGTGGCTACAGCCCTGAATAGTAGTCAAAACAAGTATAAGGGTTGAGAATGTCTCAATGTCTTTTGTTGATATTCGCCATGCAAACCTTTAAACAATGATGCAGTAATAATGTAGTATTTTATTTTAAACATTTATTAAATAATAAAGTATGATACAAGCCTTTACTTCTGTAAATTTAGAAGTAAACAGTTTATTGCTACTTTGCTATTAAATTAAAAGGTATTATACCGAACATAAATTAAATTCTCTCTCTAAATCAATAATAGTTTAATACAAACCACTTTCTCTTCCCCACTTTTCTTTTCCCCCACTTTTCCTTTCCTGCTTTTTTTGCTTTTTCTTTTTCTCCTTTCCTCGCTTTTTCCTCTCCCTTATATAAAAAACCTTACATTAGATGTTTGTAAAATGAGAATCAGTTAAGTCTAAGTACAGTAATGGAAAATACTGTGACGTAGCTTGTTGTGACGTATTACGTTATTTAAAGAATCTGGAAATACTCTGGCATTAACCTTTGTCTCCCCTGACAATTGAGATAGTACACATCTTACTAAGAAGTCAACTACAAACAAGGCTTTGTTTACTAACAACAAAAATGTATTTCTTGAGAATTTCTTTCAAATTTTGCTTACTTCATTGTATTATTTATGATATTCTCTACACAAGTAAAATAAAAGAAAAGTAGCTAAAGGAAACTTTTTGTTTTAATAATTAAAAAAGTAATGGGTGTTTGTGGGTGGGGGAATGACATGTTACAGTTTGGCATAACCTACAGTAGGTTTGACAAGCTGGAAAATTCATGGACACTACTACTGGAAAAGAAACCCATTAATAACTTAGCGTACATGCCTGATTTGTAAAAAAAAAAGTAAAATATTTAGTGCCAATAATTTGTTGCAATGGTAATTATTAATTTACTGTACCCAGCGTGTATATTTTATATCTCATGATATTAACTTAATATTTAAATAACTTTCAAATTAAATACAATTTACAATTGCCAAAAGTAATTATTATTTGCATTTTCTCTTCCCTTCTCTGTCTTTCAATCTTTCTCTTCCCATTAATTTACATGAGGATCCTATACACCAGAGGGTGACTTTTAAATAATTACCGTACCATGCATTTAACAATAGTACACATTAGTCCTCAAGGTAACCTCAATATGGTTTGACAGTTGTATTACAGAAGAAGCTTTACAAATATATTCATAAGCCTCTATAGTAGCAGTTCCTTCAGTAGCTTATACTACTGTATTTACTATCTACTAAATATGTTATTTATTGAAATATTTTAGCATTATACCCTGCCTGGATATTTATTACTTCTCTTTAATTTATTGAACAATTTGCTCTTTGTAGCCTGACGTCTCCCACTCTTTCACATCTTGACTCTGTACACCTACCTATTCATTTCAATGTATCCCTTGCTATTCACTGGTATTCTTGATTTATTAGTACATTTAGTAGAAAAGAAAAAATCTGTTTTGCACAATCAGCTCTTTGTATGCTGATGTTTCCTGCTTCGTTTCATTTATGTACCATGTTGAAATTATTCTACTGCAGTTACTGCAGTAACTACATTTTTTGTTACTTTTTAACCTTGTTTATGCAAGTGTTTAGCAAATTGTTTTCTGGGAATTATTATCATACACACTGTTTATTGCAGTGACTGCCTCATAAACTTCTACATTGAAACAACATTATATTATTGCAGTAAAAATGTAAAGTTACTGCGGTAACTGCAGTACATATGTTTTGACATAGCCTATGATCATATCTTATGGCATGAGAAGAATGATGATGCTAACAATCTCAATTGTCATTGACAGAAATGATGACAAGAACATTAATTAAAAATGGTGAGGATGGTAGAAATGGTGACAATGTCAATTATGGTGACACTGACAATGATGGTCACAATGACAATGATGGTCACAATGACAATGATTGTCACAATGACAATGATGGTCACAATGACAATGATGGTCACAATGACAATGATGGTCACAATGACAATGATGGTCACAATGACAATGATGGTCACAGTGACAATGATGGTCACAGTGACAATGATGGTCACACTGACAATGATGGTCACAGTGACAATGATGGTCACAGTGACAATGATGGTCACACTGACAATGATGGTCACACTGACAATGATGGTCACACTGACAATGTCCACTACATAATGTATAAATTGCCCTAATTTTATTCAGTATGTTGCTGTAATGCTTAATCTCACTCTTAAGTTTCATGAACATTATTTAGTTCTCTAGGGCTGTCATACTAAATAAAAATACCAAAGTAAACACTGTATGTGCAGGCGATGTCTTTAAATCTGCCCATTGCATACTTAACTATATTTAATGTAGTGATACGTTTTACCTGGGGTACTAACTGCTGAGCTAATAGTAGATGGGCTTTAGGCAAACAGCTGCACTTGAATAGAACCTCCACTGGAAGCATGTCTTCTGACAGAAATAGGTTATGCCTAATATAATAGTGTCAGATATAAAGAATATTGAAAATGTTTACTGCATCTCTCATCTCTCTCCATGGTTCATGCATTTATTTTTCCAGTGAGGATTTAAAGGAGTTACTATGGATTAAAACTAATAAATAATATAGCCCCAGGGTTGAGGAGGGAGAGATGTATTTCTGATACACATCTGTTCAAAAAATTCAGCCTAATATATATTTAAACAAATCAAATACATTGTGGGAGGGTGGTAGAAGTATATATTTTACCATTTGTAGACAAGTTGTATTATGACATCTGTGGTTAAGCAGTTTCTTTTAAATTTGCAGTTGACATGTTTTGACATTTTGTGGTTATGTTTACATTTGCAGGTATATATTTATACATTTGTGGTAATTTTTACATTTATGGAGAATGTTTTGGCTACATGGGGATGTATAGGGAGAGGGGCTTATTAGTACATGCATGGAGGTCCTGCATGGTACATACTCTTCATCCCAACCTCTGTAATCCGTCACTGACTGTAACATTATTTCTAACATGTAGTAATCTCATACATACAAGTGTGAATATAAGAAATCAAAGAGCACCGTAAGAACTTAGGAGGATTTATTTTGCGTGTCTAAGTAATGATTTTGACATTTAATATTACACATAAATTATCTTATCAAGTGACTAGTATTGTAACAGATTGAACGGTCATTGCCGTGACAATAACTTACGATGAGAGCTTTTTACATTTTCCACACATTTTACTACATCATTTCATATGACCGTCTTCACAAAACATTCAACAATGTATGCATGAATATCTATGAATATATTTACCTTGTGGTGGAATTCATTATACGAAAAAAATCAATAATTTGGTTTGATGTCTACCGTATATACGAAGTAGGGAATTAAATACTCACGAAAAGTTCAGAATCACTCTTCTGTGGAGTTAAATGTGCTCTCGCGTTGATGTATGACCTACCTTTGGCTGACTTTTATACGGCTTTCAAATAGTACACGACCAATAGTAGTACGTACTTTATTATTAATGATCCTAGCATGTAGTGTTGGTTAAACATAATTAGCAGCTTAGGGAATCATTTGAATCGCTAACCTATGGGTTGAACAAAAGGTTATTTTCTTGATGCGCCTTTAATGACCAATTTGATTTCTATTTTCGAAATTATTAATGTCCATTTAAAAAACATTTGTAATTCTTATGTTTAATAAAAGCAGAATGCTTTTTGATGATCTATAAATATGGTATTATTTTTGTAATTTCAAGGGTTATTATAATAAATCCATTTAGATTTATTCAGTTTGAATCATGAAAGTTTATTCTCTACTTTAATTTTTATTTATTTTTTTATTTTAATCATATTTAATGAGGGTCATCCATCCAGCAGAACAGATACAATACACAAAATACAACAAAAACAGAAAAGTAATATTAATCATTCATATTTATCATTTCAATATTGCATAATACATACAATTCAATTTTGTTTACTGTTGATTTGAATGCCTTATTGATTGATCACTTTATTTCAGAATAAAAATTTCATAACGAACGGAAAATCCCAATAAAACAGAATTTTTTTCAGATTTAGTGTAGAAATTCGAAGATCGTACCAGATAGTTCGTAGTACACCTAGCAAGATCATTTTCACTATTCAAAACTCTTATTCTAAAAGCATAGGCACATTTGCGGATGCTCATAAAAAGAGGGAATTCTTTTTGTGGCAAACATGTTACTAGAATCATCTAAATTGTTACATAAAATATGTCTATAGGTAAGTCACTTCTTTATGTATTTATGTACAAAGGAACTCTTGAATCAATACTGAAAAAAACCCCACTCTAAATCTGATCAGTTAAAACGACAGCATTGCAGGTGCTAATGTAAAATATCGGATCCATGCAACTTAACGCATTCAGTCGATACCGTCAAGCAATTCCACCAGACTTTATTAGAACCGTTGACCGTCAAAAATCCATTTCTAGTAGCGAGATTTAATATCGACGGCCAATCGGTGTTATGTACAAAGTGGCCTGTGGTGATGCAATCTTGAATGAAATTCACCGACTGTTAATGACTCAAAAAACAACAGAAGCCATTCCACAGAACAAAGAGAAATAGTGCATGAATATTCATGAATAGCTCATGAATATTCATGTTAATTAACACTACATACGAAATGAGGATTGTTTAATCACTTTGGCATAATTTAAGTTTTTATTAGATTAATTATTCATACTCAATATTTGGTCCAATCCATTTTGTGAGTTAGGAATATTCATAATAGTAAAGTAAAGTATATAGGTTTGTGCTACACCATGTGAATCAAAGTCACTCACAGTAGATGATGTGCTACACCATGTGAATCAAAGTCACTCACAGTAGATGATGTCTTGAAGTTTCTGTGGTACTATTGTATAACTGGGGGAACTGTGGCACAGTAGGTAAAGCATTGCACTCCAAATCTAAAAGGGGTGAGTGTGGGTTCAAGTTCTGATCCTGTCGCTGTAGAGTTGAGTCCTTGATTTTTATTACTGCCTCCTAGTTGAAGTACAACAACCGCAAAGTACAGACCTCCTCAACTATTTCATCTTCTTTAGGAATTACATATACTTCAAACTTGTTTTTCTTTGCCATACACCCTTTGTAAAATGTTTAACTGTAAATAGTGATAATGATAAAGCTATGGTGCTGTACCAACATTTGCAGTGAGGACGCTTCCTTCTCCTTTTTCCTTTATGATTTTATTCTTCCCTTCTCACTCTCCCTTCCCAACATCCTGTATTTTCCTTTACATAGTTTAATTCACAATCATATCCTCATGTAATGTTTAATAAATGTTACAATATAAAGTTGCTAGACTGGAGGGTTGGTTTTGAAATGGGTATTCAGTAGAACCTATTACCCTCTGCTTTTCTTGTCATTTTTTGGTTATCTTGGACATTTTACAGATCATTTTTGTGTGTGAACCGCTTAGAAACATTGTATTAGGACTAAGACTACCATTCTTATTAATATTATTATTTACTGTAGTTTCCGTTTATCTTTGAAATGACTTCTAGTTGATCATTTCTTAATCAGTTATATTATGAAGCAATAACATCTACTCATGTCAAAATTGATGAAAATGAATAATTCAGTAAACGTAATTATCATATCAAGGTCAGAGTTTGCTTTTTCAGACTTAATCTAAATTTATAATCAACTACTCAACTATTAATTGGAATAATATTAATTGTCTTTTATTTAGAACCTTGATTTGCTTTTCTATTGTACCTACCAGACACTATAGTTATCAATTTATTTATTATGAAAACATTACAATCAATATTGGCTGGTTTAACAGAGGGCCTGTTTCTGCTGCATAGAAAATAACCGGTTAAAATCGGTGTGAATAAATTAAAATCAGTGTGAATAAATTAACTCCATTTTCTTGGCAGCAGAAACAGGACACATTTGTGGTAACCGGTTAAAAGGCAGCGCAAAATAACCGGTTAAAAACACCAATTTAAATCGGTGTTAGAACGCCGTTTAACCGGTTATCGCTGAGCAATTCTTAGCTGCAACACGAAATAACGGTTATTTGATTGACAGTTGTGACCCCGGGTCAGATACCGTCGCATACGATGTGTGTTTTCCTCGTGGTTTTGACAGTCGAACGAAGAAGTGAACATGTATGTGGATGAATGAAATCACAAGATATGTTATTCAGTTGTGGGGGGAGAGAAAGTACGGGGAAGGATGGCAGGGAATAGAAAAGAATCACAGATAATAAATAAGAGCATTTTTGCGAAAGTAAAAGAGGAGTTTGGGGTGGAGTTCCGGGGACTACCCAAGCTAAACAATTTGAGGCGTTAGTACACGCTCGCGAAGGGTATGGATGGTCCCCTATATAAACACCAAAACGGAAACAAAAGGAACTCAGAATGTTGCAAATACCTACCAAACGATAGTAGATAATGGTTAATTAATTATGAAAACCCAAATTTTATAGCAAAAATCATCCGAATTTATGTTATAAACGATGAATTTAGCAACAAAAACTTAATCCAAACGAGCGTATTTATGGCATGCCCTTAGTGCCTTTAATAGGAGAACAATGAACATTCTTACTTTGATCGTTTTACATAATAATTTTTTAGAAAAACATCACATCGACCGAAAACAAAGGTAATTAGAGCCTTTGATAATATATTAAATATGATTTTATTAAGCATAGAAATGTGTTATTATTTATGTTAGTACATAAATATACGAAATAATGTTCAATACTCATTATTTTATTAAAGGCACTATATGCGTGCGATATTCTATGACTTGGATACTCTCGTTTGATTTAAGTTTTTGTGGCTAAACTAATCGTTTTTAACATAAATTCGGACGATTTTTGCTATAAAAGTTGGGTTTTCATAATTAATTAACAATTATCTACTCTCGTTTGGTAAGTATTGCAACATTCTGAGTCTCGTTTTTGTTTCCGTTTGGTGTTTTGTAGGACCGCGCTCGCGAAAGACAACAGTCGTTCACGTGGGAAGGGCCGTATGTCATCGCCTTTGTTGAGGATAAAAATTATCCTAGTTTAGGCGATCGGGCGCTGCACGACCCTCCCCATCATGTTATTGAAGGCGCCATGAGAATTAATTTTATTAGCGATGTAAGTAGGCTTTTGCTCGACGACCACCCATAGATTTAACCGGTTATTTCGGAGCACAAATTGAGCAGAAACGCGGTCTTGTTATTGTTATCTATTTTTAATCTATTTTAAAATAACCGGTTAAATTGCGTTATGCAGCAGAAACAGACCCAGAGAAGATTTGATGATAACCGATGAAAATGCTTTAATATCTATCCACTCTAATTTCATTCTTGACTTTTATAGACAATACAATAAAAATATAAAAGTAATTTGTATGAGTTAATAGTTTCTTTGTTATATTTACCATGGAAACAGCGAGGATTACATCTTTAGTGTATTGATTGCCATCGTATTTTTATATAGAATCTTCTCAGACAAAACAAAATATACATTCATAAAGTTAAAGTAGCACGCATCTCTTTTTACAATACTTTGTTATATTTGAATATTAATCAATGTGCTCAAAAGTATATAGAATAAAACTGGTAATTCTCCACATGCTAAATTATAGAATAATAAAATGGAGCTGGATACATCTTTTGTTGTTGTAAAGATGATAAAACTAAGAGTATAGGCCTACTGGACAAAATTGTCTACAAAAATAAAGTAGAACGTATATTTTTTAATCATAGTTTTGTTATTAAAAATACTGAATGATAAAAGTAATTTTGATACAATCATCAGGTTGTTGTTGTCTTTGTTCTTTATGCAAATTGTAGGATATCAATTTTATTGTACAATATGTAACAAGTAATATATTTTATTGGTCTTTCTTAACTACATATGTTTTGGTGATAGTCTTAGTAATGAGGCATTTGGTGCTAAGGGGTTATTAGTTGTGTTTTTATATTACAAAATTAGCCTCATAGTTTTAGCTTCAAATGTTTTTATTGTTTTATAGTAGTTCATATAAAATCTGTTAATTACAATAACAATATGTAGTAATTCTCAGATAATATCATGTTTTTTTTGTATCATGTCAATGTAATTTAATAGGCCAGAGTATAGTTGAAATAGTTAAAATCAATTTTTGTGGAAACTACTACTAGAGCATTTGATAAATAATACAGAATTTGATATTATTTGTTAAATGTTTGCATGGTGAATTAATACAACAAATAAGTTTTGCGATAGTCAGAAGTCAAGTGTGTTCAACCTCGCTTTTTACAAAAAAAGCTTGTATGACTAGCCCTAATGTAAAACATCTAATTTTATTCTTGCTTTAATATAGTCCCATGGGCCTACATTTTTTAGCTATGCCAATTACTGTAAATTTGCATAATGCAATTTTAGCAAACTAATTACTGTATTCACTGTGATGATTGTAATGTATGATCACTCATCAGCTTTGTGATTACCCTAATATATTTTATTAGATAAAATAAGTATAAATTGTGAAATAGTAAAATATTTTAGAATGATATGTTGACATGTACTGAAATTGAATGGGTAAAAGTTTTATAAATATTTAAATAACTTGTTTTGTTTTTACAGCGGCAACATTGTCAAGCTGATTTGTAGGAATGGTTCAATGTTTTCTAAAGGTTACTGAACGCTAGAAATTTTGTTTGTGATAAAGCCCTCATTTTGCTACATTTAGCGCTCAAACACATAATACAAACAATTTGTAATAATACCACACGTCGACGATGTGCTGAACTTAAGTACATTGTATTTGAGTTTTAACTTATTTACAATTCCCCAATGACTATTTGCGCAAATAAATGACTGTATATTGTTTGCAAAGAGCATTGATTATTAGAGAGCAAATAAATGGAAATAAAGAAAGAAAGCTTCTTTTAGATAACTTAAGCAAATTAAGACATTTTAAGTGTTTTGTATACTCTACATTTAGAGCATATTTTTGCTGTTGATTATGTTACATATCTTTCTTTTTCTGGATTTTCATTCAATCTATTAATAGTTTATACATTTTCTCCCTTGAACTGAAAGCCAATTAACACTTACATTATAAATAAAATGAGAAAGTTCTGTCTACACTATCAAACTATTTGACAAAAAATGTGATGTGGCCAAATAATGATATTGATATGACCAAATATAGTAGTGATATGACATCACCATGTCCACATCACATTTTCCTAAGAAGCAAGAGATTAATTTAATCATGGAGAAATATTAAAATTATTGATGAAGGTGAGAATATCTGGATTATATATATTTTAGTTAAAACTACTGTCTATTCTTAAATAACACTTTTTGCAGTTATAGATAAATTAGTTGATTGACTTGCTTGGTTTGTCGTCTTCTAGATTCATCAAACCAGCTTATATTATCCACAATTTTATGTAGCGGTACATCACAAAGGTTTTAGTCAAAATTAAAGTATATAAAAAGTAACTACCAGTTCTTGTATCAGACTGTACATATTTTAAGTATGTACTGATATAAGAGATTATTGCAGTTATCGTGTTAATGCAATTTTCTGCTCATATTATGTATAGGAATAAATACATTTTGAAATTCAAAGAAAAGATGATATCTCAGTATCTCATGGATAATATATATTGTAAAGGTGTATATTAAATATTGTATTAATAAAATTCTTTCGAAAAGCAGTGGAAAATGAAAAATTAAAAATTCATCTAAACATTTTCTATTACTGTTTAGTAGGGAGGGAAGGAGGTCTGCCAGTTATGATATAAAAATGTGCACCCCATTAATGCCCATCTCATTATCTACACCAGACATATTGTGTCTGTCGCATTCACCACTGTGACAGAAAAATACAACATCGATGTCTCATGTAGTTTAATATCTAAATGATTTAATGTTGAATGTTGATGACTGAAAAATACAACATCGTTGTCTCATGTAGTTTTAAGACCTGAATGGTTTAATGTTGATGACAGAAAAATACAACATCGTTGTCTCATGTAGTTTTAAGACCTGAATGGTTTAATGTTGATGACGGAAAAATACAACATCGTTGTCTCATGTAGTTTTAAGATCTGAATAGTTTAATGTTGATGACGGAAAAATACAACATCGTTGTCTCATGTAGTTTTAAGATCTGAATGGTTTAATGTTGATGACGGAAAAATACAACATCGATGTCTTATGTAGTTTAAGATCTAAATGATTTAATGTTGATAACATTATGGGACATGCTAGCTGTGTGGTGGATTAGGATTCCATTAGGGTGCGTTGTTTTACCGGTGTACCTAAGTACGTAAGTGTCTATAAAAGATCCTTACAAGTTAAAATATAATAGCAGTATCCAGGATGGACACAGCATAAATAATGAAGCTATAAATCTGACATCATCTTAATTGTCTTTCAACATCTAGTTTGTGGCAGAATTATTTATTTCTAGTACCTTGTAGTAAACTCTGCAGCTATTATTATTTATAAGAACAAGAAGTAGTTTTCTTTTCAAATTCTTTTCTTTCTTTTTTTTGTATATTGTGTTTGATTATTTTGTAATATCACAAACTTGTGTAAAACAATCAATGTTGATTGAATGAGTTGTACTGTGCATCAGCCTCGTAAATAAATAAAGTTTATATATAATAAGAGTTAGACTAAATATCCGACTATATCTCCTCAGTCAATGAATAAAACACAGTCATTATTTGTTTTATAACAAACCTAGTGTGCAGGAGTAAAATGTTTTAAAATCGACTGCCGCTTCAATCTAATAAAATGATGCGGCCTTTAAAAAAAAGCTGTTTTTTAAAATTTTGTTGCAGTGCACAACACTGGTTACAGTTTTCGATCATGCTACAGATTATCCTGTATTATTCACAGAAAGAGAGTCCTGGAAATGGTTATGATTTATGAAACTTAAATAACATATAATTCAGCTACCGAATATTTATAGCTTAAGAAATGTGTACAGAATAAAAATTAATTTTTAGACTTGAAATATCCAATAGTAGGACCATAGAGATATTCACTATAATATCTCTATGGTAGGACAAAAGCTAACAAATGCAAACAGAATTTATAAATTCCAAAATTTTAAGCGGATTATTTTTACTTGGATGAAAGTAAAATACATAATCCACTGACAACTGATAGGATTCAGTATTTAAATATAATAATTTCATCATAAGAAATGACATGACATATTTAATGTAAATATAATGAAGTATTTCATTTGAATTTATTTTGACTATTGTTTACATATAAAGTGATAATATTAACTACTAACATTACAAATAAATATTACCGGTACTTATTCTAGAAGGCTGCTTTTCCAGGATATGCCAAAAAGCTTAGTAGCTAATTTCCATTGGTTTTTTTTATAATATAAAATAAATAAAGTGTATTAAAATGTACTAACTAGTTCTACTATAATAAAAGTAATAACCTATTAAAAAGATAATAAAAACTAAAAACTACTTATTTAAAAATTGTTTGCAGATCGCATTGAAGTTTAAGTTATACCCACATTGTAAACGAGTAAAATATTCATTGGGTGAGTTTTTGGAAACATTAATCTGAAATGCATTTGATGATTTTGATTGTTCATTATCCCAAAGCGTCTTCTATTTACATTTCTTATTGAGTTTTTACGGTTGCATGCTAAGCTAGATTATAAAGTCAAAATAATCAATCAATTTTAATTATAATTCAATGTGACTTATATTGTTATATTTCTTTAATCAGTAGTGAGTCACAATCGATTGTGATGAGATTTACGTTAGAGAAATAACCATTTAGGAATTAGATTGCAATAACTGTACTTATGTTGATGTTTTTATAATCCTCCCAAATGTATTTCACATTTAATTTTTGCATTTATCTTGATTCTTTTGTGATATATTAATGCATTTTCTTTACAGTAACTTATTGTATATTAATTGTGGGATTCTATTACTAATACCATATATTATACAAGATCATTTCTAGGTATTGTTTTAATATTTTATTTTGATTATTCAAAAAGTCCCCCAAAGGTTTTGGTAGTTAACGCTACTAATATTGATAATTAATATTAAACCTGCTAAAGAAAAGAATATTTCTCCTATTTTATTAATCCAGTTCGGATGCATTTTGTATACCATAAAGAATCGTTCACTTATATTATTTATTTTTGTTACTTTTACCGTAATTTATTTTAATTTTGTGTTTTTAAATGTATCATTTTACCTGATACACTAGCCTTATGACATCTAGCAATGTTTTAACAAAACTGTGCCCAAATATGGTAGGGATATGCTTAAATATGGTAGTGATATGACATCATCATCATGTCCATATATGGGCACATCACATTTTGTTGTCACATAAAGTTTGATAGTGTAGACAGAGCTTTAAACATCCTGTAGTACCGTGTCTTCTAACAGCAATCTTCATCCCATATGTGATACTGATAAAAAAATACATTCTTGAAGTCAGATATGAACCCAACCTCTGGGATTGGTAAGCAAGGATATCAACCACTACAATGCAACCACACTATCTGAAAATATTAACAAAAGAAACATTTGTAGTTCAAAGGCGTTTTTGCCTGCATTCATATTTTCCTTAACAGCAGCATAATCAATATGTAACATTAAACACCAAAACAACATAATCAACATGTAACATTACAAACACAATAGCATAATCAATAAGTAACATTAAACACCACAATAGCATAATCAACATGTAACATTACAAACACAATAGCATAATCAATAAGTAACATTAAACACCACAACAACATAATCAACATGTAACATTACAAACACAATAGCATAATCAATAAGTAACATTAAACACCACAATAGCATAATTAATTAATAAATTAAAATAGCATATGTAGTTTAAAACTTCATTTCATTTTAATATTGCCTCTCATAAACTGTGTTACCCTAGCATTGTTGTTTTTTTGTAATAATTTGCATTTAATTTTAATCATCATACATACAACAAAATAATATATTATTAAACTCTTTCATAAAATTAAATATTTTAAAATTTGTTTCTCTTTCTTTTCTTTTTTCTATAAATTTTCTGTTTTATTGCCTTTTATGAACTTTCCTGGCAATTAAAACACAAAATTTCTTATCGCATAAAATAAAATCGTGTTGTAAAATTTAAATATATATGGTTGACATCAATTTGTTTCCCAACTGGTCTTTGTTATTCTACATATCATCTGTTCTTTGTTATCATTTTATTAAAATTAATAGCATTATTGTCGTCGTAACAATTCACAACTTTTCTTTGTGTGAAAAAAGCTTTTCTGCTGTACAAGTGTGGATATATGAATTGCACGCAAGTTGCTTACACAGTGCCTAATAAAAGACAATCCACAGTAACAACTCCCTTGCTTGCAATCATTTTAGTTAATTAACTATTGTACAGCTGTTTATATAATTTACTTCACTTTTTATATTATTTTTATTCTAATTAATCAATATTATAACCTGTGTGTGGCCTTAATATATTTATTAATTTTTTTTACTCAATAAATCATTTGTGTCAATATTTATAATTTTAGTAAATTATTGTTTGCAACATTTTTTACATAAGCTTTTCGCTGATCCTGACATGACATGACATGACATGACATGACATGACATGGATAAAGGGGTAGGGTACAGTATTTGATGGGAGGACATTTTTTGTTTTGCTTCTTTCTTCAGTGAACCCCACTCTACTCCGCTTCCACCCAACTTTCAAAATTGTATTGAAACCATATGTACATTGTTTGATTTTGCTATTGCTTATAAAACAACTTTTTTTTCTCTTTAAAATCTCACTTAATTTACAGTATTTTTTCTCGATACAAAAGACACAACATTTGTATTATTAACCATTTGGTTTCTTGAAAAACAATGATGTACTGTAGAGAACCTTTATTATACTTCCTTAGGCTAAATTACATTCCTCTGTAAAATATTAACAAAAACTTTATTGTACTTTTCAACAGCTAAATGAGTACACATTTTCTGACCACAGACCACTTAAAGCACTTAAAAACTCAGCCATAACATTTACTGTGAATTTAGACCACAGTCAGCTGTTAACGTTACCACTCCCACAAACCACATAAATGGTCAACTCCCAAAAAGTCTGGGAGAGAGAGGAATCTTATAAGGTGATCCACCAGGGTGGAAGAAAGCAGTCACCGAATATGGCTGCATCAATTTACGAAAACTCTAGACTTCTACTAAAAAATTAATCATTGCTAGTAATTGACTTAATTTAAACTGCACTGTATTAAAAAGATTAACAGACCTGATAACAGTCATTATTATCATCATCATCATCATCTTTATCTTTACCATCATAGGCTATACACAAAATGTGTGTACACATCATCATTATCATCTTTATCTTTACCATCATAGACTATACACATCATCATTATCATCTTTATCTTTACCATCATAGACTATATACATCATCATTATCATCTTTATCTTTACCATCATAGACTATACACATCATCATTATCATCTTTATCTTTACCATCATAGGCTATACACATCATCATTATCATCTTTATCTTTACCATCGACAGTAGCTTGATTTCTAGTCGAAAATAGAATGGTTGGATTTCATGTTCAATGTGATATATGTCGCGTTGTCCATTCAAGCATGACGATAAAACATGTGTGTTTTCTTATTACCCATGATTCATTGCAGTTGCTTCTTCAAATAAAAAACATCTAATTGACACGATGTGTGCATTTAATGTAAACGCATGAACAAGTAATCAAAGAAGTTGCATGCTTCAATGACCTCATTATGTATACATGACTGATTCACTAATGACACGCTTTTGAAGTGTTCGAGATAGATTTCGTATCTGTCACCTAATTTTGACACGTCTAATTTTTGCTTTGTACGTTGTACTTTGACAGGTTGCGGAAAGAAAACAAAAGATTTTGGAATGTCGTCAGTTTTACGTGGATGGCGAGGTGTCGGGATGATAAAGAACATAGTAACATCTTCTGGTGTTGATGATGGCTAATTAGTGTGATGATGCAATTTAAGCATCTTTGAGAGATGGTATGAAAAGCCACAAAAGATTCTTTGTTCTGTTATCACTTGGTAATTTGTGATACACAATTGTATTAAAAAAAAATCATGATAAAATTATTTTGGAAAAATTATAATAAATATGATCATTCATTCATTCAATCTTATTTCGGAATCTCTGGTCCATAGAATTACACTGATAATGATTTTTGTTATAACAAATGATGAACAAAGATGTCTTACAAATTAATTATCATAATATGAGGATGTCATTAGCATAACCTTTAAGAATTACTTAATGAATCTGGAATAAACACAAACTTATGACTAGATTTTGCCATCACTAGATTCTTTCTTCAATCTTGTTCTCTATTATAATATTGGGAAGCTACTTCTTTGGATGTCAGTATATTTAACAATTTAAATATATAAAGCCTGTTACCACTGCGGACCACATTAGAAATATGTTTTTACATTCTTAATACACTTTTTTTTTAACATAAATAAAATGATGAAATAATTTTACAATACTGCTAAAATAATAATAAGTGCCGCCAGTGCATTAATAAAGATATAATAATATTAAAGAAACATATGGGGATATTGCTGTCACAGTACTTTTAATATTATTCCTCCAACAAAAGAACATTGTTGAAAACAAAAGAATTAAAAATATATAATTCTTGTTAATCTAGATATCTCTATGGAACTTAATTTGCTACTCAATGGCAAGGTTGCCCTAGGCTTGTTGCCACGTTGTACATCAAAGAGCCGTACCGAATTTCATTCTTAATTATGGATTTTTCACTCAAGTGTGTTTCTGTTGTCAAAATAATGAAATCCTTGTGATGTGATGTGATGTGATGAATTTTATCTTATTTTTATATCTTTTCTGTTCTCAAATTTAGTTAATCAGAGCACAGAATTATTATTTTTAGAAATATAATAATTTTATCAACTGCATTTATGGGATACTATACTAGTGGAATTGTACATATTATCGTCTCTTTAACTTCAGTAACTTGAGTTTATTTCTCAGCAACTAGAATAAAGGCTCTATGTTTTAAACTTATTAACACCTGGACAAATTATTATCATTTTAAAACCATTAAAGGTATAATGATTGACAATCAAGGGTACATATTCTAAATACATAACATTTATACTTATTAAACAGATTACTAACTTTTACACATTTCCTCTCGGACAAACATTTGACAGCCCTCTGTACAAGAATATAATAAATCAATAATAAAGCATTTATTATAGCTGTACAATAGAAAAAGATCGCCTGTTAATAATGCTTAAAAACAAAAAAATATACATAAAAATTGACTAAACGTGTAAAATTAATAATAAACCTTTTATGGACAAATGTTGTAAGGTTGGCAGCTTGTGACAGACCTCTGTAAGATTATAATAAATCAATTATAAAGCATACATCATAGCTATAGACAATAGAAAAAGATGCATAAAAAGAAAAAGTATACTAAATATCATCTAATTGTGTAATAATAATCCATGTTGAGGAAAAATGTTATAAAGGTTGGCAGCATGTGGTAGACCTTACTTATTGAGAATTCTTAAAATTTATATCTTTCGATCAATTATTACGCTACTGTGGAATTTCCCTAAGCTATACTCATTTGACACGGCTCACAAACAATCCATTTAGTAAATCTTGCTCTCATTGTACGAGCATTTTCTTGCGTTGCTATGGAAGTCTAGATGTTAGAAATAGTAGTATTCATCCTCAGGCTTTGCTCGCATACTTGGCTTGTGTCCAAAAGGTCATAGTTCAACTGAGTCTGTCTAGAAATGTGCGGATGTTCATTATTCATGATTATTACATTCGCAACTGGCATTTTCTTTCATGATAATTTCTAGTACATTGATTTCAAAGGTTAGTTGCATTGCATGTGTAACTTTTATCTTCAAATCTTATCATCTGATTAAAACAATATTTTGATGGTTAAGCAAAATACTTAATCTCTAATTACTTTACCATTCAAATTTTAGAAAATAAAAGAAATTTATGAATATAAATTATGATGATATTCATATTTCGTGACAACAAATTTATATTAGTCAAGATTTCCGATAAATAATTAATTAAAATTAATTATTATTAATTGATGGGATCACTGCATAATAATTTATCATTTATAGATATTGAAAATGACACTATTGATAAGTATATCAAAGTAAGTAAATCCTCTTTTTCTGCTTTCATTGTAATACTTTTCATAATTACAGTACAACCCTTTTTATGACACCTATTTAGGAGACAACCCAAGTAAAAGGACATCTTGTCATGAAACGAATGAGGGGCAATATATGTTTTAACACTATTGCCAATCCCATTTAGAGAACATTTCTATTAGTGGAAACTTAGTTGGGTCCTGATGGTGTCTTTGTCCCTTTAATGCGGGTTCTAAAGTATTCCACATTTACTGTTATATTTATTATTATTTATATGCAAATAATTATCTCATGAATATCATTACCAACATCTGTTGCAAGGTGATCTCGTCCTTCAGTTTGAACATTAAGCTCTTGATCCTCTATCAAGATGCTATAAATTTTGTTTATTAATGTGAAATCGTGTCATTCATTGTGTGCAATTTGATTTATCTATTCTATGATTTTGTAAGAGTTATTATATATATTATTACAATAGATTTTATAATGGAGGAATAATATCTTGAGTTGAGTTTTAATATATCTGGAACTTTTATGCCAATATATATATTAATTAAAGCACATATAAAATAATTGTATAATAGTATTATTAGTATGATTTTCAAAATTGCAATACTAGTTGGCCTAATCATTATATACTACCAAGCCTATAACCAGGATTTTTAAATGAAGGTTTTTCTTCCTCTAAAATTCACTTTTCCTACTACTGTATGGTTAAAAATTATAATTTAATTATAGGTATGATCTGATTTTCTTTTTTTAACATTCAATGCTGTTTGATTGACCACTAAAATATAAGCAAACCAATCCATCAATTCATGTTTTCCTCAATTATAAAATATTAAAAGAAACCAAATGCAGCTAATTATTAGTGACCGTGAGAATTTTGTTTTAATTGCAAAGTAATTAAGCTTCATCTCTGTCATTGGTAAGGATTTAGCTACCAGGATTTCTGTTATCATTTTGCCACTAATGGATCCTAGGATATTTGTGTTGTACAAATTGCATTTTTTCATTAAATAACAGGCACATTTAAATGTAGTTATTCCAAATGATATATTCACAGATGGGGAATGTCATATCACAACATTATAACGGCTATAGTGACAAACGTTAATGTTTTTCTAAATCATAGGGTGATGTTTGCACTGTTTGCACTGGAGCACGTAATTTTAAAGAACAGCAAAGAATACTCCTGATTGACAAACAAATAAACATAAAACAATTTGTTAAATAAAATATGTTGTGTTTTGCTATTATCGTTATGTCAAACAATAAAATCAATGAATAAGGAATTACAGAATTTCAATTTCAATATTTTTTTTTCCAAGAAATAAATGAATAGGTATCGTTGTTTGGAAACCTTGTGGCATTAAATTAGTAGTACTAGTAGCCACAAAAAAGGCATTGAACATTCCAAGAGAGGACAGTAGTAATATACAACTGACATTATGTTTATAACAACAAACACATCAATGACAAATGAGAACTCAATCTGCTTAATTACACAAGAGTTCATTATGTGATTTGAATTCTTTAGTTCTTGTTTAGAACCTTGATACATCTTGTATCCCTCTTTCACATCGTGGGACTGTGGAGGTCTTTTGTAAGGGCTCAGTCCTAATCGTGATTTGTTGAAACTCTGGACACAAAAGGGAAAAGTAAGCGGACCGTGAGAAAGTCAATTACAGCTTTATATTATACTTGAGATTAGTGTTGTGGATAATGAAGGTATTATGACAGGTGTATTGTCTACATCAATAGGCCTGCGTATATCTTATTCATAGTGTATCAATGTAAATCAATGTTAGATTAACAGTAGTTAAGTTGTATCTTGGTGCTCCACCTTTGATTCAGGTGTCATGGGTTCAAATCCTGTGTATTCACAACAAAACATCTCCATTGCAATAGATTTGTTCAAGGGCATATCCAGCCTTGAAGATGAATGATGGAGACATGAATAATGACAGGGGCCACCATAAACGTGCATTTGAAATGAAACAACCTTAGTGTTGACATTCACTCGTCTACAACACTACAATCGTTTAAAGATAAACTGTTAAAACTTGATACGGTCTATGCGGTCTATGTATAAATATTGTTAATATTAAAATAAGCGATTATTATATTTAGTGTTAGGCATCAGAAACAGGCTCATTATCTAATATTGGTCATTATTATCATCACTCTTTATTTTATTTATCATCCTCAATAGACTTCTTGTCTCATGTTCTCCTTTGTATTGGACATTGGACCATTGATTTGGCATGTGTAGACCACTGGACATTGGACCATAATTTGGTATGTGTAGACCACTGGACATTGGATCATTGGGCATGTGTAGACCACTGGACATTGGATCATTGGGTGTGTGTAGACCACTGGACATTGGATCAATGGGCATGTGTAGACCAATGGACCTTATTGACAATTTAATATACGGTTTTTTTATTAATCCAACTACAAATTCTGGAGAAAAAATGATCATTCTGTGCATATTAACAGGTTGGATCTAATACCCTTCACATTGCTTAGAAAATCTCCAAAACCATGCATGCACACCAAAACAAATAGTTGAGGTTAACAATATGAATAAATCTTAACATTAAACAGACAGAAAGAGCAAAATATACTAGGAAAACTATTATCACCAGGATAGCAATAAAGTAGTTTAAAATCTTCCTTCTGCAATTTTGTTTTTTTTATACCCATGTATGGATGCATGCAAAAGAACAATTTGTATAACAAACAAACGTACAAACTCTCCCAATATAGATTATTATAATATGCTTATTTATACATTTGTGTAATTAATGATTATTTATAAATCAAGGAAGTAATCGTAATTATTATATAGTTGTATTATCATTTGATTTATCTCTTTATTGCTTTATAGGTTGTTGATGTATTTATGAATCTGAACTTCCTTAATGCTCTTGAAAGAGAATTTTCGGTAAAGTTGTGAGTACAATTTATTGCGAAGGAATTAAATGGAAACCATAAAATGTTTGATTTAGTTGTCTAATAAATCATGACGACTATAATTTAATGGTGCAAAATTATTGTTAGAAAAGAATTTCAAATAAAATCGTGAACAATTATTATTATATTTATTATATATTATTTTATATTATTATAAAACTATTATGATAATAATATGTAAACATTTTTAATATTGTTTAAAGGATTACATAACAAACAAATATTAGTAAAGTTAAGTTTGCATTTTGCCATGTGTTAATAATGTTATGAGAACATCTCAACAGTTTGGCTTTTAAGTTTCAATCGTCTTCTCTGTAACTGCACTCAGTACATGGATGGTATAAAAAAACTGATTAAAGATGACCTGGTTCCTCCTTCGCTATCATAGGATCAGGTGAATATATCATGCATGTCTAGAACATTCAAATTAGAATCAATAATATACTGCGAAAAGATATGTAATTGATAGCGTTGCCTATTAACAAACGTACTATGGTGAGACAAAGTAAACTGCACAATCTGCTCGCTAATATTGATGACAGAAATTCAGTCGTTGATGTGTGGCATTCATTTTACAATTCACTTATTCATAAATCATACCTAAGGATGAACACATGAAGTTTGAGATAGCTTTAAGATGAAAACTAAAAGTATTTTAATATTTTTAGACTTTTTTTTTCACTTTTTAGACATTTAGAAATAAATAAAAATGTATTTATTCATTTTTGTTTCGTTAGTGATATGGCAAAATTTGGTAGTGATATTCCTAAATATGCCCATTATGGACATGGACATGATTATGTCATATCACTACCATATTTAGGCACATCACCACCATTTAGGGCACATTTTGTTTGATAGTGTAGACAGAGCTTTATTCTCAGATCTGTTTTAACTGTACATTGGTGCCCAAATATATATTTTGCTCTGACGAGATCTAATAAGATAGAAACTGTACTGTCTGTAGATTGGATATTATTTTTATTAAGCGACAACGCGACAAGTTGATATTTAAAGTTAATTGACCCACATTTGATGCTTGTCTTCTCTTCACGATGACCGAGATATGTTTCTTCTTATGAATGTTATACATTTATTGGTTATTAGCTGATGTGTTTTGTTTCTATAGCAGTTTTGTTTTACACCAAATTATTATATCTACACGCAATATCATGAAAGTAAGAATCAGTAACCTAAATAACATAGTTTAATTAAATAATATTAATTTCCTTCGATATTATTACATTACAAATATACATATAATGACATTAAAACAAATTATTAAAGACAATTATTTGATTACATAAATGTACACATACTGTACTAACAGATTATTGGTATACTGTTATATACATGTTTATTATTACATTACAAATATACATGTAATGACATTAAAGAAAATTATTAAAGAAAATTATTTAATTACATAAATGTGATAGATGTACACATACTATACTATAATATATATAACAGATTATTGGTAGTGTATATACATGTATATAATACACATCCAGTATTATAGGAAATTCTGTAATATTGTATCATTTGGCCATTAGCCTAACCAACCTAATCATAATACAGGTGTCATATGTGATACACATATGACACTTTGTTACATAATTTGCCTATGATACCGGATGGATGATGCAATATGTTGAGATACAGTACAGAGGATCTGGTGACCATACACATAAGAAAACAAAACTAAAACTCTGTCTACATTATCAAACTTGCTTGACAAAAAAAGTGTGATGTGCCCATTTATGGTAGTAATATGCCTAAATATGGTAGTGATATGACATCATCATGTCCATATATGGGCATTTTGTTAGACAGAGCTTTACACTATAAGAAAAAGCAAATATTATTTTTTTCTGTCCTCAACATCATTAACAACATCATCATTATCAAGTTATTGTTACCATAGTCATTATCATCACATAATCAATATTATCATCATCGTCGTCATCACCTTTCGTTGTTTTGTCACCGTGATTACAGTTCCTATAGTAAATGTTGTTTTCATTCATTGTTTTATTATTCATTCTAGTCAATCAGTTTAACTCTTGATATTGATTTGATTAAACACACTAAATTATGCGCTATGAATGGATCAATACAAGTCATGTGACCAATTAGCTGCATATGGTAATTATGCAGTTGATGGTCTAGTCTGTGAGGTGTTGTTAAGTTGTGAAAAAAATAGCAAAATCTGAGTCACAACAGATAAATCATTTGGCATTATCCGTTGAAGATATCATCAATGTATGATAAAAGTAAAAAAGGAAATAGAAAATGAAATAGACAAAACACAAAACCAACCTGCCCATGACAGAGGAAAATGTCATAAAATAAAAAGATATCGTCAATGGTATATCTGATTTAGAGGAAGATAACAATCTACATGTATCATGAAAGTCAAAAAGGAAAGAGAATAGGGAAAACAAAAAACCACCCTGCCCATGACAGAGGAAAATGACATAAAATAGATATCATCGTTGCTATATTTATTTGGGTTGCTGGTTTGTAGGGGTTGCAGACACTTACTTGTTATGACGAATTGTTGCTGATGCAACTCCTTGACCAATTGTGTCGAATTAATAAATGAAAAATGGAAAAAAGGAAGATCAAAATCTAGATGGATCATGAAAGTTAAAAATGAAATAGAAAATGCAATAGACAAAACACAACACCATTCTGCCCATGTCGCAAGACAAGAGGTGTAACTGAGGATGCCTCCTTATAAGTAATTTCTTTCTGGCTAAATAAAAACAGCCGCAATATATTAGACAAGAAACATAGCTTTAACTTTATTAACTTTATCCTAAAGCTCTGTCTACACTATCAAACTAGTTTAACAACAAACAGTGTGATGTGCCAAAATATGGTAGTAATATAACATCATCATGTCCATATATGGGCACATCACATTTTTATTTTGTCACATAAAGTTTGATAATGTAGACATAGTTTGGTGTTTATTGATTCTTTAAATAATAAACAAATTGTGTAATTTATTACCAATATGAGCTAATTAATCAATAAGGGATGAATGAATAAATAATATTTATTAAATAATAAAGAATGAATTAATGAATAAATTAATAAATAAATAAATTAATTAGCTTGAATATAAAACTATTAAACCAATGAATAATTTTGTAATTAGATGGCTATGATAACAAATTATGAAACCAATGAATAAAGTAATGAACGCCATGACAAAATATTGATTAGAATATAGAATATTCTATCATAAAGGGAAAAACTCCAATATTCTATGCATAGAACAGGAGTACTACCATATTTAGAATGTAGCCTACTTTCACGATAGCCACAGGAGAAAGAAAGTAATTCATTCATGTTATTAGTTGCCAGGATGTTGTCGCAACTGTCAGCAACTATCATTTTAAGGAAGTTATCAGCTAAAATGTCCTTCTCAAGGTTGTTCACTTTTCAACAACTAGTGAAAGTTTTCCAGGGTAATATGCCAAACATTCTCTGGAAATAACAAAAGTATGTCTGAGATTCTCTACACATTAATGTAACAGCATTTGACATACATTCTCAATCAACCATTACAATAACCTGACCCAAATATACCAGTGTGGCTTAAGCTATGTCTACACTATTAAACTAGTTCGACAAAAAAAAATGATATGGCCAAATATGGTATTAATATGGCCAAATATGTTAGTGATATGACTTCATCATGTCTATATATGGGCTGTCCCATCCATCCTACGTTGGCTCCAGGGATATTGTCAGTGGGAGTATAGGAAGTAAATCCTCTCCTGTATATCCGGCTTTCAAGGAGCTAATACTACTGACAGCCTTCAAGTATTATTATTATTCTGTGTTCACCCCAGGGTAGTTGTATCAGCCTGTTTATTACCCATGTATTAACCTGGTTCCTGTGTTCACACCAGGGTAGTTGTATCAGCCTGTTTATTACCCATGTATTAACCTGGTTCCTTTGTTCACACCAGGGTAGTTGTATCAGCCTGTTTATTACCCACGTATTAACCTGGTTCCTTTGAGTGTAACAAAAATACAGATAGATTATACAATAGTTTGATGTAATCTTTCTATATGATTGTTATTTTATTTAATTTAATTTAACCATAATATGTAAAATAGTGGAGAATTGGTCTAAGCAAATGGTATAATACTATACCTACAAGAGTCAGCAGTCCCATGATCATAACTAAAATGAATATTTAATAAACAATATTTTTAGATCTGTTATTCTTTCTTCCACATTTTTATTGAATCAAGAAGTAAATAATAAATGAAATTGATTAGAAAAAAATGATGTAACAGTCTATTTTTGTTGTTGTTGTTGATTGAATGTAGATTGTATTTTTAATTTATTTTGATACTGTTAACCAACATTTAAAAAAGATTATTGCTTTTCACATTATTGGATTCTCCAAGGACCAGATTTGCACAATTATCAGAAAAACTGCAAATGAACAAGATACATCATAATCATCAACATCCAGAGCATCTCTACCTTGATGTCATTAGCTGACTACAAGGGATAACTCCCATTTCTCTTCATCAAGTCACTATACAACAACACTTTTTTTTCTATTGCTTGCCCATTAGGACTGTCTGTAAATGTTGAATTGATACTATCAATGACAGACTGTTTGGACATTCAAAAGTCATTGTAGACAGTTGGTAAAAATATCCATTACCTGCTAAAGAGTCTCAATGTATAATAACAATTGCTGATTTCTATTTTCTAAGAATTGTTAATGTGTAGATATTTAAATAGTAAATAATACTCTCTAAATGGTATTTATTATCTTACCTTGAATTTAAATTAAATATTTCCAAACTAACTGACCATTAATTAAATATTTTTTGTTATGCGCTTCCAAACTAAAGCTTATGTTTCAAATTAGGATGTAATGACGTAAATACAACGTAAGTGAGTTGACCAATGACAATTGACAATTTAGATCAACCATCGCTTGTTTTTGGGTAAATTACTTGCGTTGCGCTTACATTACCAAGCGTAATACCAGTACCAGGAGAATATGGCAGCATTTATGTAGAGTGCCCTTGGTGTGTTTGGTCACGTTTCAACCTGATCATTTTTTTTAACAACATCCATTGATTAATTACTATATTTATCTCATCACATCAGTGAATTATTAATGAAATTATAAACAAGAATATAATTCAAATGTGTCTAGAAATGTTAAAATAATGTCAGTGAATAGGGAACTATACCCTATACCATTAGCTTTATTTTGACAGATGTACCGACTAAAATTACGACGAAAGTTACAAATTAGAATTTAAACAAAGTTCAAGTTTAAGAAAATTTGAAATGGAATATAGATCAAGAAATCATGTGCATTGGTATTTGTTGTATATTATATTAAAAACAATGTATTCATTAAAAATAGGAATATATTGTACTATCTGCAAGTAAGTAATATTTATTGCTTTCCAAGAACAGTACAATTTATAAAACAGCATAAAATATGAATGAAAATAAATAAATTGATAATATAAACATTAAACTTGAGAAATTAAACACGGAAAGTAGGGGATAATCCTTTAAGCCCAAAGGCTTGTTTCCATAGATAATAAATAAAATAAATGAAGATGATGTTTCACTTATAAATGAATAAAGAAACACGATAAAATTAATGAATAATATGATCTGTGTATGTCATGCCCTTCATACATGTCGTTTTAAATGAAGCTCCCTGATTGGCTGAAAGTTACAGCTCACTGGCAGACAACAAAGCAAGCATCATACATCTCTACAAGTGTAGATTTTATAAATTTGAATAACCTTGGATTTAACTGATAAAACACTATTTTAACTTGCAGATATTGATATATTTACAGGTTAGTGTTTTTCTTATTTTTGTTATATAGATTGAGTAATTAAAGGAATTAAATAGAATCAGAAATACAAACTTATTCCTAGGCCTACATCATTGTATAATTAGCCTAGACTAAGTCATAAGTTAGTGGGAGATGGTGGTGGTTTGCCTGCTTATGCTTACTATAGCAATCAAGGCCTAGGCCTATCTAAGCTAAAAATAGAATACCTACTTCTATTAATATTAGTTTTAGCATTTATTGCAACAATAAAACTCCTTGTCATTTCTTGATCAATTTTAATTGTAATTTGTGTAAATTTAGTGTTTTATAATTTAGATTCTATGACACAGAAATTCTGTAGGGTATACGGTTACCACCGGTCCTTTGAGACCGCGTAGTAATGATCTCAGTTCATGGTACAGGACGTTCATGTTGTTTGGTACCAGTAGCATGGTGCAGGAGCTTACACGTTTTGTAAACACAGTGTTAAGCTATGTCTACAAATCAAACTTTATGTGACAAAAAATGTTATGTGCCCATATATGGACATGATGATATCATATCTCTACCATATTTGGGCATATCACACTTTTTGTTGTCAAACTAGATTGAGTATAGACAGAGCTTTAGTGAAGGTGGGAAAACAAAAAAATAACAAATAATATGACAATAACCAGCTTTTATGGTAATGACATTTAAAGACCGCCAGGAAATGACGGAAAGCTGTGTATTCTCTCCGTCGCTCCTACACAATATTTGTAAAAAAAAACAAATTGTTTAAAAATTGATAAACACACACAAGATTAATTAAGTGAATGATAGTGTGTTAGAGGATAACAGTGGCTTCACTTGAGTGATATTGAAGAATGGCTGGATTAGTGGTTTACAATAGGTCTCTTTACCAATGGTTTATGAATGAATGTGTAAGCTCCTATCTTGTTTTCTACACCACTCCTTCTAATACAACAATACATTTGTATCCCCTTCTTTTTTCTGACCTTCAAAAATGTTTGTGGTAAAATACCATAAATAATAGCTCCCAATTACTAATTGCAACTGATTCAAAAAGTTTAGATTTGTTAAACTAGATTTCATTGCATATTTTTGTTACTATGAAAATACTGTACATATGCGTTACAGTAGAAGTTTTTATGTATTTAACTTTCTCAATAATTTACGATACATGCAATATATATATATATTTCTCAACAAATTAAAATGTTAAAGTTTACAGTTACTCTTATTATACTTGATTACACAGTTCTTGAAATCTACATGTATATATTATCACACAAATAAAAAACACAAAATGTTATTTTCTAAAGTGAAATTATTTATGAAAAATATAAGATGCAACTTTCATATTATTCATCAAAACAAAATTGTTTTTCTTCTGATTCTATAATAATATATCCTTCGGGTGATGCGGACAGGTTTAATCATCGCCATGACAACTAGAAGAAGAACTTGGCAAACATATTTTGACCTTCAGGGTCATAAAAACATGATATCTGTCTCATATTGAGAGGGAGTGAGTTACCTATTCTCCTCTCAGGACTTCACTAGAATTCTTGAGAGATTGTGTTACATCAGAGAGGTCATTTTTATGTAACCAGGAGATGACCTTTTAATAGGGCAGACTATAATTAGATTACGACCAAGATTTTATTTATCAATTATGTAATAATGTTATTTTAAGGTCACCAATCTGTTAAGTTTTAATTACTAATTTTGTTTCTTTTGACAACAAAACTGCAAAATCTGTTTATAAACAAAATATTAATAAATTTATTCCAAAGATAACTATATTTACAGTATTTTAGTCCATGTATACTACATATGTTAAACAAAACTATTTTTAAACATTATTTTCCATAAATAACTTTTACATAATTACAAATGAACTATTAGCTAACCTACTTAAGGACTTTCCTGAAGAGAATACAAACATTTGAAAAATGTAAAGACGGTCATTAAAAAAACAGATTGAATGTGAACAGATTTGTGAGTTTTCATCATTCCAATATTTCATCACGAGTTGTATTCATTAAGTTGGCATTTTGACTGCGTCATTATACATTTTTATTAATAAAAAGTGCGCATATGATTAATACACAATTAAACATTAATACATTCGTTACATTAGCAACACATTCGATACATTCATTAAAATAGGTATGTTTATTTATAGGTATGAATATTTGCTATGCACATAAACCGGAAATTAGATTTCAACTTTTATAATGCATGAATTTGTGATACAGTGTGTTGAAATATTTTAGGTTGACTACTACTGCTTTAGGATAATGCTTGTCCATGCCTCCATAATCATTCCGACTATGAGCAATCAATACATTTCTCTGAGAGCGATCAGTGGTAACTTCCGCTGAGCCACCTGGCTTTGTCGTTATACAGCTTAGAAATGTCGATCTGTTGTCTCGTAATTAAACCAAGAGAAGACAAACTACTGCAATAAATTTTAATGATGACAATAAATAACTTTGGTAGAAAAATATTTATCGTGAGTATGTTGGTATTGATGGTAGAGGTAGTGGTATTGGGTTTTGATGAAATGGTAACACTGTGGAAGGGTGAAGGTGTTGTGGTGGCAGAAAGGATGATCATGATGGCAATGATTAAACAAATATAATTTGCCGGTTGTGACTATGGCAGTCAATAAAGATAATGGTGGTGATAAAATGGTTCTGGTCATGTTCAATGGTAATAATCAGGTACTGGCTGTTGTCATGTTGATCAATGGTGATACAGTTTGAGGTTCTGGTTCAATGGTAATACAGTAGTAATATGGTTTGTTGTTATGATGAGGTACTGGTTTTGATCAATCGTGATGAGTTACCAAATTGAGATCAGTGATGAGTTGTTGGTGGTAACCAATGATGGTGGTAAATACAATCATGTTGATGTCGGTTGTCCGGTAGGGTGGATGATAAGACTATTGTAGTAATAATGGTTCTGCTGTGTTAGAATATTATAAGAATTATAATTATAAGAATCATGAATTTAAACCATAAATGTAGAAAAGAGACTGTTGTTTAACCTTGAGAAATCCTTATAACATTTGCCTGTCTGCCAATAATCTTCCTATCAAAGTTTGATGAGCTCTGAAGGAGCCTGGCCTAGAAAAAAAAGCCAATTGTCCTAAACTATATCATAATCTATAGTAATATAACATGTTTAAGAGTACCATTACATATGCAGTCTCTTTGATGATTCATCGTCATAAGAAATACAATTTCTATATATGGTGATTAATTAACTGTGTTCGTTTATCTCATGGTAGCGTACACTCATCGTAAACAAATCAATACTTTAGAAACACAAATTAGTCATTTTTTTTCAAAGGTTGTTTGTAGCATTATGAAAATGCTCAATAAACATTAATTAGTAATTGGCAGAAACAGTAAACACATTTATCACTATGACAGAGATTTCATTCATTTGTCATTTTATAGGACTATGTATTATTCTTCTTCAATATACCAATTGTCCTTGTATCCACCAGGAGTATAGCTATAGGTAGACATAGAGCATTGTTGGGGTCTCTTTCCAGAAAAACAATCTTCCTCAATTCAATAATGTACATTGAATTGAAATATTTTATTTATACTTGCCGACCTCTTCAGTCAAAGACTGGTCTCTCAGAGGGCCCGGTGTACATCACCAATTCATACTTTGATTGTCACTTGTCATCATATCCACCAGGCGCATACACTACAGGTAGACACAAAGAGCATTGTTGTCTCTTTCCAGGAAAACAATCTTCCTCAATTAAAAAAATGAACATTGAATTTAAATATTTATTTATACTTGGCGGTCTGTTCATTCAAAGACTGGTCTCCCAAAGGGCTCAGTGTACATCACTAATTCATACTATAGTATAATTGTCACTTTGTCATTTTATCCACCAGGCGTATGGGCAGACACACCCTTTCCAGGAAAACAATATTCCTCAATTAAAATGTATTCATCAAATCATATACAATTGTCACTGTGTCCTTTTATCCACCAGGCGTATGGGCAGACACACCCTTTCCAGGAAAACAATATTCCTCAATTAAAATGTATTCATCAAATCATATACAATTGTCACTGTGTCCTTTTATCCACTATGGGTAGACACATAGCATTTTTGATGTCTCTTTCCAGGAAAACCTTCAATTAAAATGTATACATTAAAATCATACTATTATTGTCACTGTGTCCTTGTCAAGGCGTACATGCTATGAGTAGACACAGCACTGGTGTCCCTTTCCAAGAAAAAACTATTCTTCTTCAATTAAAATTCATCACCAATTCATACTATAATTGTCATTTTGTCAGCATATCCACCAGGCCTATGGGTAGACATAGAGCATTGTTGGTGTCCCTTTCCGGGAAAACAATATTCTTCAATTAAAATTCATCACTAATTCATACTATAATTGTCATTTTGTCAGCATATCCACCAGGCCTATGGGTAGACATAGAGCATTGTTGGTGTCCCTTTCCAGGAAAACAATCTTCCTCAATTAAAAAATGTACATCATCAAATCATACTATAATTGTCCCTTTGTCAGCCCTATTCGCAAGGCGCATGGGGTAGACAAAGAATTGTAATCTTTTTTTTTGTTTTTAGTAAAACAACCGTCTAGCAGGGTAATTCCCTATCTAGCATACGGACTTTCACATTGAAAAAAACCAAAAAACTACAAAGTAATATATTTTAGTTTACATTTTATTATTTATTAGAAGTTTTCAGCTAATATACATTACATTACATATACAATAGAATAAAGACGCATAAGCCTGTTTTAAAAATTGAAATTAATAGTAAAATAATTAGATATAAAATAATTCATTTAACTACTATAGTGCAAATATTCGGATAGAAAATTTTGGTTACCAAAACGAAATTATTTACGCTTTTTATAACATAACATTTTATTATTGATGTTCATTATTAGAAGATATAAAATAACACACGACCTTTTTAGCTGTAAGGTCAAGCAAACAGATAATATGCACAGAACGGTTGTCTGCCAGCCGATTGGCTGACAGCCAGTACAGGCTGACTAATTAAGAAGCCAACAGCATATTCATATGACCTTATATGGCAATAGCATATGCACATGAAATGAGCTGTACTCCAAACAAATTTGATAACAATAACATGGAGTAATATTAATAATGTTATTCTACAAGCTAGATGGGTTTTTTATCAAAATACCCTTAGTAGTAGAGTATACTATTAATTTAAACTAAATCTTATGCCGTATTAATATGGGAAATACATAGCGAGTTGTCGTACACATAGAACAGAGTTGTCGTACACATTAGAACATGTACTCTAAGTAAACATTACTGCTTACTATAGAGTTATGGAAAGAATTACATAAAATACAGTAATAATAATTCAATATACATCCTTTTCTACCATTATATATGAATTTGATAAATATCAGTAAATTATATACGATTATAAAAAAAAAGGTATAAATTCATACTAAACTCTAATTTGTATACATACATTAATGAATTTTGTAAAACAAAAATTAATACTTAAATAAATGTTACAATTAATTTTCCCATATTAGCTGCAGTTACTTTTCAAATAATTTTCTTATTACAATATTTTGCTTGTTATTATTTTGCTTTTATTTTTCTGCAGTTTTTGCGTTGAATTATTAATAAAAAATATCTGACCAAAATTGATAAAATTGCACTAAAATGGTACCAACTTATTTTCTTATCAGGTACTTAAAATACAAAAAGAACTTAGGTAAAAATATCACCATATCATCTTCTTAAATTAAAGTATTCACTCCGATGAAGTTCACCTTCTTAAGTATGAAATTTGGTCAAGTTTAAGAGGAGAGGAGATAGTGTCAATATAGGCTCATCATATCAGTATCAGATGTTATATGTTAAAGTATGTTTTGCCACATTTTGACATCGCACTACAAATACTATCTATATCCAGATATTGTTAATGATTACATGATTATATTTAAAGTATTAGTCATATCTTCCCACAAATATACTATTTAATTAAATTTTATCTCTTTCCTGAAGCAATGGTTTTAAATTGGGTACGTTTTTAATATGGTAAAAAAAAGACATATTCAAATAATAGTAGTTATAGTGCAATAAAACCACAATAAAAGAACTTAATGATATGTGTCCAGTCTTAAGAATGGTTTAGTGGATTACTCATGTAAATTCTATGTTATATTAAAAATGCAGCTAATTAAAAATGCTTCTTCTATTCTGTTATTATGGTAGTATAAATGTTTAAATACTTAATACTAAAACCTTAAGCTACATCAAGAATTCAGAGCTATGGAATCTTAGGAAATTTTGATCACGCAAGTACAATAAAAAGTTCAAAATGGATGTTCATAATAAACATTTGAAACACCAAAAAGATATATCAAAATTATGCATCAAAATAGGCATCGTGTTATTTGTAACAACAGGCAGATGCTAGGCTTAACACAAAGACTCATCGACCATCGGCCATAGCCTAAGCATCTGCTAATAATGTCTGATATTAATTAGAATTACAAAAGGACTTGAATATGAAATGTGCATTATTAATTAGTTATATTCTTACTTTAATATTTAATTTTAACCAATAAAAAAAATCATTTTTTTGTGTAATTTTGGTACTTAATGATATTTTTAATATCATAAAGGACTTTTTTTTATAGTGGATATACACAATATATGTATATATCGCATTATATTATATATATTATATATGTATATATTCTTTATATAAAAAAATAATATTTAAACTTTCTTCCAATAAAAAAAATACTAAGCTACTAGTGTATGCATTGAATAAAGGGATACTATCCTGGTAGACAATGAAACAACATATAATCAAAACAAAGTTTTTCTTACTACATAATTCCAGGCTTCTTTTTTTTTTTTAACTGAAATTAATCACAAATTCAGAATCACAATAGCTGTTTTGCATTGTACAAAATTAAAGCCTACTTTGTTCTACGTATTGAATTAATTTAAGATAATTAAAGAATGGTTGTCGGTAATTGTGTTTTTCTTTATGCGAATCTTACTATTGATTGCTTTACAAGGGAAATTGCCTAAAAGCAGGTGTTTTCTGATGAAAAAATCCATGGCTCAACTATTTTTTGCCTGAAAATAACCAAATTTTAACCAACCATATAATAATAGGTTTGATTTATAAGGGTTACTTGTAATTTCACAAAACATTTGACATTTTTTTGTCACATTTGGAATATACCCACAAATACACACATACAACATATAGGATATACTTTGGATACATACTTTAGATTTATCAACGACACTATGTTATACAATTACAATTCACAGGAATATTTTTCTTTCGTTTTTAGTTTTTTTTTTGGTTAGGGATACAGTGGTACTAAACGGTACACACAGGAATCAATACATTTAGTTCAAAAATTTAAATGGCATAAATGTAGTTACTGTTGTCATGGGTTCGAGACGTGATCGGTCACCTATGAGGGACAGTAATTGGTCAAGAACCGGTTCAAACAGTTCACTTTATCCAAAAGGCGATGACAGGATCTCAAAAATCCCGGAAGGAAGCTTCACAAATTAATGACCTTCACAATTTTTTTTTAACTTTTACAAATCTCAACACTTAATATTAATAAGATATTTTTTAACCCTTTTCAGCAGACATAACTAGCATGTACTCATTCGCTAAGTTGACCTCAGGCTCTGTGACCTTTCATGTTTTTGAGTATCAAGGTCGTCACCGAATGCGGTTAACACTTCTTCTTTGGATCCATCACATTTACGTTTACAACACTAAATAGTTACACCTAGTTTTTATATCAATTATAGCTATACTTAATTATCCTATATGCTTAAAATACTTGTACAATACTGTATATGCACTTAATTATAGTAACTATTACCATATTATTTTGTCATCCTATGATCCCTAATATTAATTATAATAATGATATGATTAATTAATTACAACAATTATTAATAGTGGCAAGTATCATAATGATTATAAAAATAGAGACAGCATAAGTAAATCCTTACTAAATGTATTAACTGTTTTTGGGGGGTACATACAGTAATGTCTTAATTGCTCTTAAAGTATACCTATATGCTTAACAAACTTTTCCTATACCACTGCCTTGCTCGCTGGAATGGGCCAAGTTTAACAAGTGCACCAAATTATCTCCAAATTTTTGAAATCTAATTGGCAAATTATTGGTTGGCTTAAATCTGTCTTTGGTTTATAAAACTACTTCACCAGCAGTTCAAAGGTCATTCAATGGTTCTGCTTGATTGAACATCTCATCCTGTTCTCACACTAAGTCGACTTTGCTCTGACATTTTAAATAAGCATTCAATAGTTTTAGCTTTTTTTCTGGTAAATTTAGGATTTTTTTCTCTTGCGGACATCAAAAAAATTTTTTTGGCTTCTCATGACCTCACAATAAATGAATAACCCTTGACCTTTACCCTCAACTTTGATACATTTAAACATGCAATCAGATAATGCGAGATATGCGTAACTAAACATGTTTGCCCTAACTAAATACCATTAATGTATTTATAAGATAAAACCAAATTCCACCCAATTTGTAGTCCAGAATACCAAAGCAATCATGGTTATTGTTATGACGACCCTTCTAACTGTCCAATCACTTAAGGATATTTGAAACAAAACAAAATCTATCCTTTTAACCAATGCCTTGGTCATCATACCTCACTTCCTATCTTTCTATGCTGGGTTTTTCGTAACGAATTCCCATAACCACTTATTCCAAGATGTCTCAGAAAAGCGTCGGTAAATACCTCACAAGTGACGTTTCATGTGAAGAGCGAGATGATCGGATCGTGAGAAGCAGCGATCACAGTGATTGCACTTAAACGGCTTAGCACCGGTATGTTTACGATAATGGCGCGTTAGTTCATCAGAACGGGCAAACCGCCACTCGCACCCTTCCCATGAGCACTTGTACGGTTTCTCACCTGGAAAATATAAACAAATGAAAGTATTTAGTTATATGCAATGACAGGTGGTCATGTAAACATAATATGCACATACATTTTAAATGCGATTAAATACCATTAAATACCAACAGTATCGCATTATGGAAATGACATTTTATAATTTATACATACTAATGTTATTATAAAATATTCAATTGGATGTGTAAGATTATTATAAATAAATATGATATAAAGTTGTATTAATATATTTCAAATTATCTAAACCAATATAACTGCACTGTCAAAACATCACATGGTTAATTTTAACTACGCACATGTTAAATACACTTTATTTGCCAACCAGCATGTAATGTATTTTTTAAACCAATCACTGATCAAGATTTCCTCGTAAAACTATATTACTATATTGATGTTAATCATAAGACTATGACGTTGAATTAACAATATTACAAAACATTCCTTTTAAAACAAGACTCACTAAATTAAAACGATTAAATATAATTAAAATAATTCATAAAACATTGATTATACAATGAATTTTACCTGCAAATAAATGTTTTACAAAAGAATATTTAAAATCTAATTTTTTTAAATTATTCTAGGTCATCGGATAATAATTCTGAACATGACAGTAGGGCCTCCTTTATTGCGATCATGAGTTATTTTTCAACTAAACAAGATCACATGATCAACTCATATTAGACATCAACCACACATCTTATAAAAAGAAACCATTTCACAATAAAAATACTAGATTCAGAAAGCCTATAGAAACTACATTATGGAAAATCTATAGATGGAACAGTGTTATTTGTTGAACCTAGTGTAAACTATATAGCGAGTTTAATTCCTAAATTTAACTAACTTCCAAGTCTGCATGTTGTACAAATTTGTACATTTGATTGGCATTATATCTAAAATTAGACCTGATTGTGATAATGTATGTAAAGTGGTGTAGTAACTGTACATTAATGTTGACCTTACATCACCACAACATCTGGACAAAATTTGACTGTTAAAATGAACAACATATACCATCCCTGGAGAAATACTTAATACAAGCAATTTGCATATTCATGAGCTTGTTTAATGATCATGTGATAGAATCATAATTTCCTTTTAAAATTCTGCTCTAGGGAAAGAATATTCTAAAACTGGTTGTGGCGTCTCTCACTTTCATAGTACATTTGCAGTGGGTTCTCACTTTCTATGGATTTATGTTTTCCTATTAAATTAGTACAGGTAGTTCATAAAAATAAAATAAGCTTCAGTTCGGTATATTTTGATATTAGTTGGTAAACCAGAATTAGTTTTTGTGAACCCTAGCCATCTAAAATAAATTTTAATAAATGCTTCTACTTTTGGTTTCATTTTATATTTATTTATTAATGATGCCACTGGATGGTCGGATGGGAGAGGGTCAATATAAAAATAGCACATCTGTATGTAATGTGAATCATTTCTTAAAGATGGACTCTAAAGTTGTCATCCCCATAAATAATATTCTGAATTGTTTCAATTAATAGAATAGCCTGATATTAATCATCACTTTTACTAAAAACTGAAAGTAAATTTGGTTGTACAGTACTGTATGTACACTATGGCGGTCCAGGGTTGGAAAAATATTAATTTGAACTTGAACACCAAATAATAATATAACAAATAGTTTTTTTCCGGAAGGTCAGTGTATATTAAGGAAACTGACCCAAGGTTTGTACAAGGTCTATGGTCAAGTAGCCACTCAGTAACACAGCTGATGACAGCTTAATAATTAACAAACAACATACTAACTAAGATCAGGGGAGTAATATATTTTACAACTCCCTGCTAAGATATCTATATACTAAATTAAATTTATAAATAAAAAAACATAAATACCTATACTTTGCAATGTCTGGTTTATCTATCATAATGTTTATTTAATAATAAATATTGTTTTCTTATTTTTATGAATCTATAAAAATAATCTATCACACACTTATATTCAAATTGTATATCATTTTACACAAGAATATCCGGTCTCTCTAGCACACACTAAAATTTAAAAACAAAATTGTAAACATTATTGTCATTGATTATTCAATGTCGATAACATAATGTTGGCATTGAAAGGGATGAGAATAGATCTCTTGTCCTTCAACAAACCTTGGTCAAGTTGGTCTGTAATTGAGAAGTACCAGCTTTATGCTAATTTCAACAATTAACCTTTGAAATAAAAAAAAATAAAAATGATATCACATGATTCTAGAACAGGATTCTACTAATTGCTCATAATGTTAGTTTAATACAGTATTATACCACTGTCTTTATTATTTGATGTCCATAATATTTGATGTCATTATTACTCGATGCCATTATTGTTTGAACAGTCTAGTTCAATACAGTATACCACTGTCTCTTATTCGATGTCTATTATTCGTTGGCCATATTATTTGATGTCCATATTGTCCGTGGTCTATATTGACTGTCTACATCATCATTATTCATTTCACTGTTTGCATAGATTTGCATTTGTTGCTATTAAATCAACATCTTTGTAATGCAGATATTAAGATTCTCAATGACATAGATTAATTTTTGTTGTATTCTTCAAATGTATACATTGAGATTGTAGTTTGTATTGTATTGATAAAGCTTAATTCATGCCATTCATATCACACAACACTCTCAAAGGAGATCATCCTTCACTATACAGTGAGATAATCATTTCAATTTTACATATTATTACTAAAAATGTGAATGTACTGTAACTTGATAGTGAATTTGAATTCAAGTTATGCAAAATATTGCATGTATACAATTATAATCGGAAGAACTACAGTAGAAGATACTGTATTCAATTCTTGAAAAAACAACATATTGAGCAGCATTCTACATCAGCAGCTCGTTGATCATTTTTTCGTAGAAGTAGTTGATCATTTTTTAGAACAAGTGTTTGCATTGTATTGTATATATTATATATTGTATAAACTTTAAAAAATTAAGTATACTCAATCCTACTTTTTAACAGAAGTCCTTAAAACGGCCTCTTGGTTACAAACCTAATCGTTAGATAAATCGGTAATAAGCTTTTTAAACAGCCAAGTCGTTTACGAACAGCGGAAGGAACAGACACCAATTATTGTCCTCTTAAAATGTAATGTAAGTTTTCATAGTAAACACCCCAGTCATTAATATTTAGCTTGATTGTAGTAGTTATCCTACTTTAAAACGTAACTATTAACAGACATTATAATACTAGTCACATGCATGCTATTAACACATATGGCAGACGATTGCTGCATCAGACCTTATAAGGTTATTCTAATATTGTTTATATTACTGGATTTACATAAATTAGTGGATATTCAATTCAATCCCAGTTCAATTACAGTACCAGTATCCTCAGTCAGCTTAAATATATCATATAATATTTTTTTTATTTACTGTAGGTAGTTCTATATTGCATCCAACAAAGGACCACTTATAGGGTTTTAGTGGTCCTTAGCAACCATGACATTATAATTTCTTTAGTACAGAATGTCACTAATGACTAATAAAATTCCACAGTTGTAAATTGTGTACTAAGGTATAAATTGTAAGCATTTTTCACCCTCAAGCGTCTGTTGGTATTTGTTTTCTTTACTTTAGAGCTGACCATTACTTATTTATTAGAAAGATATTACATAGTCAATCAGAGTTTGATAGTTTTAAACTGTGTGGGAAGAACGATTTATATGTGCTGACCTAACCCAGGAAAGGAAACTGTGTTTATCAATGATTTATCAGTGTGTTATCCAAGAAGTATAGAATGTACAAGCTTTTAAGAAGGAGGAATTCCCAAACCGTGGGTGATGGACCACTTGCGTTATTCTATCACCCATCAAACTTGTGTAATGGTATCTCAAAAGCCGCTTAAACACAACATGATAGATAATAAACTTGTTGTCCCAAGCTGGGTTTCGGGTCAATTCTAGGGTGTCTCCTGGCTTTTTTCGTGGTGGGATCAAGCGGAGTTTGTTATGGTTAAGTGATCTCAATGATGTGCTAAGATGAGTATTGCCTCTGGATTGCATTTTAGTGGCCCCTGGATCTATTTTATCGGTACCTGGATCAAGGTGGTGAAAGTTATAGCTACCTGATTTCTACTCACTCTGGGGTGTTGTGGGAAAGTGAAATGCTTCACCTGGGAAAATAATAATAAAACTAACACATAGAACAGCCTGGCAAATTCTTGTACACATCATGTTTCCTAGCAACGCAAAACAACACACTTGATGACAGATGCCATAAAAAATGTTGTGGGAAACAAGCCAAAATTTCTAGAATAGATTTCTTTACTACAGTAGTACTAGAACTTATTTTTGTTTCATACTTCCTATCTTTCTGTAAAACATACAGGTCTGTAGCCACCAGTAGATGTTTCAATCTGACCACTTTTTTGCAGAGGTATTTGACAACCTTGTGACCTGCACAGAGATTGTTCCCTCTTTTCTTACAATCACCACACCACTTTATTTCTCATGGCTACATCACAGTATACTACTGTAATACAGTAGTTTCAGCACTGTAAATGATTTTTTTTGTATAAACCTAATCAACAAATTCCCAACATTCCTGGACATCATTACTCATCTGTTGGTCTGATCAGCCTTCTTTACTAATGAACATTAAAGATAATCATTAAAGGCTAAACACTTGAATTGAACCCAATACAAATTGTCAACGCTATACCTAAAAGAATGCATTTATCAAGTAGGCCTTGCTGATAATAAGACCACTTGTGTGAATAAGTTCTCTTTTTGTTCAACGACATTTTGTAATGGTACTTTTTAGTATTCTATCTAAAAATTCCCAGCGCACAGTTTTATTGACCCTTTTGGAAATCTAGAGCAATTGCTTTACCCAAGCTTTTATTATCCATTGGGAAAAGACATTAATCACTGGGAATGGATAAAGAAGAAGAGTTTATTATTGATACACAAATTTAAATCTATCTTGAAATTACACGATTTTTGTTGTGAGAATCGGCCATTAATTTAAAGATAAACATTTTGAAGATTTCACTGTTATTATAAAATCCCATCATGAAAAAATCTAATTCAAGGTAAATACACACAAAAACAGTTATGTTGTCAGAAACATTACATCAATGCAAATTACCCACTTCAAGGCTAAAATAATAGAAAAATCAAAACAATACCATTGACCTAGTTTTACACAAATTTTTAGGATTTTGAAATATGTGGAACTATTTGTGTAATAGTGGAATTACAAACTATGGCAGAATAGTGTCATTCTACAAATGATGAGCTCTGTATCAATGTGGCTAAATATTCCTCCTCTACCTAACTATGTTGCTTGACAAGCAACCTCCAAGTTTAACAAAACCATGTCTACAGTAATGTGAATTCTCCTTTGGTACCTGAATACATGATGTGAATTTTATGTTCACTTGCATGATGTCATATAATACCGTTTTGTATCAGCCCGTTTCAAATGCTGTTAAATAAAATCTTTCTCAACATCTAGGCCTGAAAAATATGATCTGCTTCGTATCGGTCTCCGTTATCACTTATAATATTTAAGAACCATAAAGGTTGGCTAACTATTAAGTACATTGGTATCAGTTTTATCTTTGAAAGCTCTTGCTGTTTATACAATTTTAAAACTTCAATAGTTCAAAAATTTACATCGTTAGTTCTTTATTGAAATGTTGTAATTTAATCTGGTACCACCTGAGGGCTTTCACAAATGTTTTAGGTCTTGTTGAATACCACAAGCAGTAAAATGTATTATGTTACAATATCATAATGAAATATCAAAATCTAAACTCGATTTTTCTAGGTCTGTAATATTGAAACCAAAATGGCCGACTACTGTAGTAAAATATAATACTTTACCTGTGGCCATATTCAATATTCACACTTCTGTAGGCTAAGGTAAAATTCTACTAACTAAAAGTGAATATCACTTAAGTGAATATTTATTGAATTAAGTGAAAGTCTACTATATTTTAAGAGAAATATTTACTGTAAGTTGGTGAATACGGGTATACCGTAGGACTAGTCTATAGTAACCAGGATAGGTTACCTGTACACCTTTGTGATTTTGTCGGAAACCAGGAATAAAGGTCTCAAAATCTATGGAAAACCTGACAAGCTCTACAACTTATGTAAAATTGATCTGTTTTTTTTCATCTGTCGTCCAATTGTCTGCTAACCTACTGTACTATACAATTAGGCCGTTTAAAAAGCAATTTAATTAGAACTGTTCTTTGTTTTAAATCGTTAGTCCATCTGTTCTGGTTAGATGGACTAAATAATACAAAGAACATTACAACAACCGCATTTCAATGTTGTTATTTTCTTTACGTATCAAAACAATACTTTTTAGGTCAGACTTGTGTACAGTAATATATCTTTTGCACTTGCATTTGTAAATCAAGTTTATTAGAAAAGATAGCAGTTCTACTGCACATCTCAAGGTAATGGTGCGCTGAAATGACTCTTAGCTTAGACTTGGTAATCTTTAGCACTAAATTCAAGATAGGTTTTTAAATTAATTGTGGCCAAAAAAGAAATTATTCAATTGAATTATAATTGAGTACAAAATAAAAATCGGATATTTTAATTTACGTATATTTTTAAATTGTATGTTAACTTCTTTTTCTAAATATTACCATAATAATGAATTTCACTGTAACGTTTATCAAGGCCTGTTTAACATGTCAGCAAGTACTGCTTAAGTGGCCTATTTAGCCACCAATTGTTTTTATTACACATTTAACATTCTTAAATGTCACATTTTGTTTGTAAAGTTGCCCCGGTAACCACAAACAAATTCAAAGCATGCCACTAAACATTATAGTCAGAAAAATGACAACATTTCTTATTTCATTATTAGACATTTTGATTGTTTAATTTGTTTTATATTAACGTTGTCACTAATTTCTAGGGCACGTCAAAACTTGTTTTGAGCACTTAAAAATATCCTGCCAGGTATATCGGCCACGATATTGACAAACCAGTCGGCTTCTAGATTTTAATATCTGCGTTAATTAAATTTACTGGCTAGATCAAACACTATCTATCGACCACGATAATTCACTGAACATTTTGTCAATAAATAGTGTGTGTAGTTCAATTTGGTAGTCTATTACTGTATAGCTAAAAGGAAATCACTGTACTTTATGCAAATCTATTTCAACAATGTGATATCGATTCAGGAGTTCACAATGCAATTAAGAACATTGATGAATACAGCATTGTAATACTACAGTATGAATGATAATAAATGATATAAAGTTTGTGGTATACCACTAACATGTAGTAGAAAAAGCAAACAATATAACTGTATTAATAACCAAATTCAAAACAAATAAGCAGTTTTTAGGATTCAAATTAATTGCCACTTATGGCTATTTTTGATATTTTATCTTCAATTAAATATTTTGCTTTAGAAAAATAAAAATGTTTGTCTCAGAGTTCTTAGAAAACAAATCTTCTGAGTACTATATGACATAATACAATGATAGCATTGCCCCTAGAGTCTCACTGTACTGGTAACAGAACTAAGAATAGAATGGGGTCATGAACTTTGTAAAGTATCGTAAACTACCTACCAGAACATAGAAACATGTTGTATTCATGTTAGTGTACACCCTCCCACTTAAACATGGCTATGATATGTGGATGGAAACAAATTTAACATTAAACAATGAAACTAAACATATTATAATAAAAACTACAGTACTATATATAAAGTTAAAATATTCACCTGTATGTGTGCGTTGGTGGGCTTTTAAATGTGAACTTTTAGTGTAAACTTTCCTACAACCATTAAAGGGACACTTATGAATGCGTCTCTTATCATCGTCTTGCGACGACTCAGTTTTCTTTGTAAAGTTACGAGTTTGTGAAATAGTCCTTCCGCCGCGTGAAGGCATTCGAAATCCAGGATTCAAGACGGCATTACCAGAATTCACCACATTTACAGTTAACGTAGTTACAGGAACAGCTACTGGTAAAAGTGTTTTTCTAAGTTCTGGCGATGACGGCGGTGTTAAACTATTCTCCACTAAATTAAAGGTCTTGAATTCTGCTTTAAAAGGGTCGGAGGTTAATGAGGATGCTGAGGGTAAAGGTGAAAGTTCACCTGAACTATCCCATGAAATACTGCTGGAACTAGAGCTAAGACTAATTGTATCAAATTTGCTGTCATTTAATTCAGAATCTGAGCTACTTGCTGATTGGTCAATATCTGAACATCTCATTAAGAATCTATTCCATGGATTTTCTGGTTCTTTAACCTTTGGTGACCTACATGGTTCCGATTTCAAGTATCGTTCCATTTCCAAACAATTCTGAAAGAACAATTAAATTTAACATTCAATTATTTTGAAAATATACAAAAAATAAATCATTCAAATAGTAGGCCTCAGTGTCTCCCACCTAACACTCAAACATTGTAAATGTCACCAGCATTGCTCATTGCAAACAAAATTATCATAAAAGAAACAATAGGCTGCTTTATGACAAACAAGTAAATTATAATTATATATGCATAGTTTAATAATTTGTGTATTAGTACAAGGTGAATACCAACCCAAACATTCCACCAAACACCATTTCGTTTCGTAACACAATATATCTTATTTGAATAGGGCGAAGATGACTAATGATAAGCACTTAAGTACACTGCAATTTAAATAAGAAACCATGGTTTGTTTGCAATAAAAGTACAAACACCACTAAATAAATATTAACAGACTCTATTGATTGTTTACTTAATAGAAACTTAAGTTCCTACAAAATGTAAATGGTGCTGCTAATGTAGTGGTCTAAATATTCCTTGGATTTTTACAACACAATAAAATAACACTTGATGAGGTAACAATGTAGTAGGGACTATTAAATATCATGAAATGTTCTATCTTCACATATTAATGTAACTCCCCAAGAATTGAGTCTTGGTTCAACCAAACTAATTAAACAATTTGAATACATTTAAGTTCAGGAAATAAGCAATCAAAACTAAAAGTGGGAGGAAACGAAATTAGCATCGACATGTGTAGGCCTACATTTCTACTAGGCGATATAAAGTCGGTAAAAAACAATTTCTGTTTTTTCATTGTTAGCAACATTGAGCTGAAGATATAGGAATTGTTTCAACTATTCTAAATGAATATTAAAAAGGAAAAAAAAAATATTGAAAAGAATAAATGCATGTTGTTTGAATTAAATATAGTATCAATCAAGTTGTGGAATGAGGAAGTGTGATTATAAATCTCAAATTAGCTAAGTAAATTATTAAAGTTACTAGAAACGAAACAAAAACAATATAATTAAATACTTCCTGGACAAACTATATCATGACCTAATTCTATTCACAAGTCAATTTTTAAATAATTAGTTATTAATAAAACCAGGGGAGTATTTCCCCTCTCGCAAGAAACATGCGTGAACAATAAAAGATCTTTAAATTAAAATGGGATATTTGTAACCCCACTTTAAATATAATATAAGTAAACAACAAACAACTTATTTTGTTTAGATCATTATTCATGTAGTATTAAATATTCTAAGAAGCAAATTATTATACCGCAAACTAAACTATTTGGAAAATGAGAATTGAATTCAAAATTGAAAATCAATGGTGGATCTAGTCGGAGCACCACAGGTAAATGAAATTAGAAACTACTGTGTGGTAATGAAATGTATACAATCACATTTCAATAAACTGCATATTGTCATTCTACTTCTATACTGCATCATTATAATATTATTATTAATTAGTTCTTTTTAATAATAATTTGAATATATAGGAGCTCGTAACCACTCACTGCGCTTTGTTAAAGACCATACTAAATATGCCACTCAATCTAAATAGAATTTTAATTGTAGTTCATCCAAAATAATCAATCAATATTGCAGACCATGCCTATATAAGGAAGAAACCCAACATGAATCCCCAAAGATTTATTTTCTCGGTTTATTCATTACTGATTCCCGCGAGAATGTGCGTTCGTGATGCATGGGTGTACAGACGCGACAAAAATTGTAATCTAAAAGTAGACAAGATAAAGTCGTGCATGCAATAACGCTAAAGATCAATATGGAGTTGACTCACTGCATACAGAGTCTGAACACTCAGGGACCATCTCAAAATCTCTCTTAAGGGACTCTCTTCTATTATAATTGTCAGAAGCAAACATCGTATCATTCTTTAATTAAAAAGTTCTGTGACGTCGTAAAAGTAACTAATCAATCTACGTTGCTTGATTATAATTTTTTATTTTGAAATATTAAAAGCAAAATCAATTAATTCATGCATAATTAAGGAGATCATGATGAAATAACATTGTAAGGAAATAAATTTACTACACAGTACAATGTTCTTTTAATTTAATGTAATTTAAGGTGGTTTTAATAAAATTACTGTACTGTTTATTTGATTATACAATTATTTCAAAATCTGTAATACTGTACGCAAATATAAAATATGATATGTTTGCTCAAGATAATATACCCATGGTTCAGGAAGTTCCTTAATTTATCTCGTTTTTAAATGCTTTTAAATTGATTTTACACAATAAAACGAGTATGTAATGCGAGTATAAGTAACGTGTTATCAGTAAAAAAATAAGGAAAACAAACCAATTTAAGTAGAATGATAAATAAACTGACATTTGGAACTCATTTGACGCAAGTTCAGACAAAGACTTGTTCTAATTTATGTTTCTTTTAAAAAAAACCACCTTTTTTTTTTCCTTCTTTCTTTCTTTATTTCAATTCAATTCAAATAATCATTTAAACATACATAAATAATCATAGCACAAAACGAAAGAATGGAAAGGGGGAATTTAAACCATAATTGGTGAAGATACAGTATAGCAAAATGAACGTGTTTAAATTGTACCAAAACATATCCAGAAATAATTCTTCAAAAATACATGTTGCAGATCCAACCTACCGGTAATTGTTCTGTATACTTCTTTATGTCATTATAACCAACATTTAACTAAAGTTATCAGTAAAAAAAATGAGGAACAAACTGTGACAAGATTTTTTTGTAATGAATCATTTTAGTCTATAGTTATGTACATTGTAGTATTATTCCTTATACAGTCTTGGAACTGGATGTAAGTGTTTAACCAAGGGAAATGTAAACATAACGGTACACACCTTCATGTACTTATATTCATAAATTAGTACCGCTACGGTAGTATAGTAAATATCCATACTTTACTGTAGATGACATAATATATCAACATTCACAAACAAAATATATTCTAATTTTCAGTGCAGTTTCTTAAAAAGTTAAAAAGCTTTTTTAGAGAAATGTCAGAAAAAACATGAAGCCTGTACGTTAATCATGAAATGTTAATCAATAAAAATGACTTTGATTGGTTGCTTGATGCAAAGCTTACATTCTTACTGCTGATGATCAATTCACATATATTTATCCGTTATTAATTCTGTGTGTCTACAGGCCACCAACATATCAAGTTGTTGTGAAAGAAACATAATACATAAAACAAGAATACATGAAACATAATATATATTTTTTTTTTTAGTTTTTGAGTTTTAATTATTATTCCTTGCAAACATTATTGCAATAATCAATCTTGAGCGAAAGTTTTAATATAAAGCTTACCGTTATTACGCCTTTAAACTCAAGGGAAATCTTAATAATGAAGAGTGCTATGTTGTAATCTGATCAAGGTACTGTAGGCTAGCTATGTTAATATCGATCTCAGTCTCAAGGGCAGTGGATTAACTGACATTTGGTTGACCCCTAAAGGAGCGTCTCATGCTTATATATACCAAATATGAACTTAATATTTGTAATTGCAAACATTTATATCAAATTCTTGTTTGCAAAAAGTCTTACATTACCCCTTTTTTCGTTTCTAGAATTATTTTATCGGATTCTTTGACAGGTTTACCTGGTAGTACAGTAAACTGTCAAAAGTGACAACCCTCAAATATATGAATCATATACAACCTAACAAGCACAAACATGCTGGTATTGTTAACCTATCATCAGCTGACTATGAATTTATAGATTTTATTAAGAAGCAGGCGAAAAATAATATACATGTATGTCCTGTCTCTACAGTATGTACAGTACTACTATACAGTATATACAGTATATACAGTTAAAAATGATATACTGTACATGTATGTCCTGTCTCTACAGTATTTACAGTACTACTATACAGTATATACAGTATATACAGTTAAAAATAATATACATGTATGTCCTGTCTCTACAGTATGTACAGTACTACTATACAGTATATACAGTATATACAGTATATACAGTTAAAAATGATATACTGTACATGTATGTCCTGTCTCTACAGTATGTACAGTACTACTATACAGTATATACAGTATATACAGTTAAAAATGATATACTGTACATGTATGTCCTGTCTCTACAGTATTTACAGTACTACTATACAGTATATACAGTATATACAGTTAAAAATGATATACTGTACATGTATGTCCTGTCTCTACAGTATTTACAGTACTACTATACAGTATATACAGTATATACAGTTAAAAATAATATACATGTATGTCCTGTCTCTACAGTATGTACAGTACTACTATACAGTATATACAGTATATACAGTTAAAAATGATATACTGTACATGTATGTCCTGTCTCTACAGTATGTACAGTACTACTATACAGTATATACAGTATATACAGTTAAAAATGATATACTGTACATGTATGTCCTGTCTCTACAGTATTTACAGTACTACTATACAGTATATACAGTATATACAGTTAAAAATAATATACATTTATGTCCTGTCTCTACAGTATGTACAGTACTACTATACAGTATATACAGTATATACAGTTAAAAATGATATACTGTACATGTATGTCCTGTCTCTACAGTATGTACAGTACTACTATACAGTATATACAGTATATACAGTTAAAAATGATATACTGTACATGTATGTCCTGTCTCTACAGTATGTACAGTACTACTATACAGTATATACAGTATATACAGTTAAAAATGATATACTGTACATGTATGTCCTGTCTCTACAGTATGTACAGTACTACTATACAGTATATATACAGTATATACAGTTAAAAATGATATACATGCACAGCAGTATAATATACAGTACAATGTAATATAAATAAAGACATTATATACATGTACAGTATATATAGTTAAAAATAATATAGGGCCAGCTGGAAAATATATAAATAATATACTGTACATTAATACAGTTAAATACAGTAAAAATGAGTAAAAAGGTTCATCTGGATCTCTTGAATCATAGAGATACTATAATATCTCTATGCTTGAATATAGTCTTCAGTAAAAATTGTTGAATAATGTTGAATAATTTGGTTGATGTTGAAATTATGTATACATTCATACAAGTATAATGTTTACATTGCATTATATTATACAAAATACACAAGCATTTTCTTTATAAAAAGGAAAATTTTTTCCAGGGACTGAAAGTGAAATTGTTTGATACTACCCTGGATGGTGATATCCCACCTGTACCTATATTATGATTGTAACTAGCTTGACCCCAATAGTATTACCCTAGGCTTGTTTATATTACCCATGGGGTCCATCTCAATTTTGTAACAATAAACCTTCCAAATTGGTCAGTAAAAATTAATAAAAACACTACTACTACAGAATGTTAGGCCTTGAGAGAAATTGGTAGTAAAGTATCTAGGTCAAACCATCTAAACAAATTTCAACAATATAGAATATCATTTATTTATTGAATTACAACATTATGAAATTTGCTACTACTGTATTTAAAAAATTTGCAGCATTAAACAAATAAATGTGATTTTTTTTTTTACTAAAGTTGAAAATGCGACATATTTTCTATGCATATGCCACAAAAGTGCCTGGCATACCAGAAATGAAATATGGACATTATCATCATTTATTAACACAATAATCCAAGTAAATTGTTCCATATTAAACCGATAATCCAGTGTCCGATGGTTTAATTTGCAATTTGTATGCCACACACAATTACAAATACAAATCTGCAGTTTTTTCCATATTGATTTTTATGCATCTGCTTGGATTAGTGCCAAAATGTGTTCATTCATCGATACTAGAATGAGGGAGGGAAAATGTGGATAAACAATCGAAAAACAATCAAAACCTTTGAGCTATCTTGTCTTTGTAATCTGCTGTATATTGCATTAAAACTTATATTCAAGACTGAACAAAGTACATCACATAGTATGAATGCAGTACATATAGACTGTACAACACACATGTACTGTACAGTTATCCAGGGTACAGTAGGCGGGAAGAATGTATTTGACCTTGGAAGACAAAAAATAAGAGATACCTACAGTAACAAGAAATATTTAAGAACTTATAACAATATGCGAGCAAAGGAAATGGAAATTGCATGAGGAGGGTAACATTTATCAGAGTGTAAGTGATGACTGGATTGGAGAATTGAAATAAATAATGTGATGATGAATTACCTTTGAGCATACAATGTGCTTTTAACACATACATGAGTACACATGCATCATCTTTTTAAATTAATCATTTACAGTACATCATCTAATGCTTCGTCTTAAGTTGCATTAGATGACTTAAAAGCCTTGGGAAGATAAGTCAATAAGAAACACTTGGTTTTCTAGCTACCCATGATACCAAACACTAATTCGCCCGTCACTCTGAATAATTCACTTCCACGCTAAAACCCAACAAGCTCAGCGTCATCTATTTACATATGAATTAAATTACCATAATTAAATTACCAATGGTTAATATTGACACTAATATAACTATATGATGGGTTTTACAGATTTTCATATTTGTGTGATGAATACAAATTGTTGTAGTTCTTTAATTATGAATTTATAAACAGTAAACCTGGATATTAAATTGTATAACAAACAAGAACTGCACTAACAATTGGAATTTATTTAAATATAGTTTAGTTAGAGTACTTTAATTTTAATATGAGTAAGACAAAACAAAACCGTGGTGACAAAACTGCAACCGATTGTAGATTTCATTGTAGACTAACTTGAATTCACATTAAAATAACAACTGAAAACAACACATACGGTAACATAAAGAGTAGATAAGAGATGATGTACTGTACGACGCCATTTTGAGGCCCGTGATACAGAGTATACAGTCTGCGTATGCTGTCTATTAGTAATTATAAAGCCTTAAAATGAATGCGTACGACCCGGCAAACTCCATTAGTCAGTTGTGTTAATTCTACACTAGAGAATAATTAAGCATCTACTTTAAATTACATTCGGACAATATTCCGTTATTATCACCTGCGAACGTAATTATACAAGTAAAAAACAACGACTACAAACACAGTTTCACACGCTTTAACTAGCTTCTCTCATCCAAGCTCAATAAAGAAAATGTCACCTTTATTTATAAAAAAAAAGAGCTGTATGCAAATGACGTATTTGATTGAATGATAACCTTTTCCCTAGAGTCTTGTATTTCATTATTCATAGAAAATACTAATAAAAAAAATTCTAGATCATATCTTATTGCTTCCAAATTGTTAAATTAATCTAAACTATCTTTTAAAAATAAATTTTCAATTAACCTACTGTAGAAGAATATCATTTTACTATTTAGTATTCCAGCCTTCAGAATTCATCATGTAATAGTGTAATTTCTGTATGATGATATTACCTCATGTTCCTACATTAAATTCGTAATTATCTAAGTACAGTAATAGTGTATAGAATAGAAGATCTATTCATAATTCATCATATTTTCATATTTCATATTATGAAGTTGTAGACTTTCAAATTTAATAAATAGAATTATATACCATCTCATAAATAAGTGTTAAATTTCCCATGTTTGAATCACTCCCAACAGGTTGTAGAATAAGTGAGAATTCCATACCCAGTATGTTGTAGGTCGGAGGTCATGATCAAGTTACATAGTACAGGAATGGAATGTGAAACTGACCCATTTACAGTGCTGCCACCAAGTTCAATAATAAACACCCACTCATAAAGTAAGTTAAGTTAGCATTGGTACTGAAAGAGGAAATGTTTAACTATAGAGCATCAACCTTATGGAATAATCTTCCTGTACATAATTATCCGTAAAAATTATGAGACATTTAGTCAAGTCGAATTAAAAAATTTTGTTTAACTTTTATAGATTGTACATAGTTTTATAGCTTTTACTTTTCTTGTATTGTTTCAAATCTGGACCTCTTGGGAGACCAGTACTTGTGTATTGAAAGAGCTATTCCAGAATAAAGAAAGATTTGTATTTGTATTGTATTGTATTGGAAAATATTGTCATTTCATGTATTATGAATTATTATGAATCCACTAAGTATGGAATATATACATCAGTAAAGTCTGAATATGGTTTAACATTACTGAGTACAATACAAAAAGTAAATGCATTAATATTGTACTAATAATTTACGCAATGAAATACAGTCATCGAGGTACACCATTTTAGCCTTATTTAATGCTAAAGTTCTTTTAGGCCCTGTTCAGACCCATGGCGTTAGACCGTTTTAGCGTACGACGCTAAAAGAATGTGTGTCTGAACAGTTGGGGATTAGCGTACAACGCGTCGTACAACGGTTGTAGCGTTGTAGTGGAAAACGGTTGATAGTACCGTTTTAGCGTACGACGCTACTGTAAGTCAACGTTGTATCCAATCAGAACGTTTCCTGTTATGACGCGATACAAGGTTTGACCTAGGCTGACATCTTGTATCGTCAATGTGTGAGATGGATTTCAATAACAAAAAGGCCAGAATAAATAAGGCCTAACTACACTACAAATACAACTGTTACAAAGGCTAAACTATTATCAACTGATTACTATTATATTTTCTAACAAATAACATAAATACATGCACCTTGTATTTAAACATAGGGACTACGATCCCATACGCTTTTAGGCCTAGCTAGGCCTAGAGTCGTTCACGCATTTCATTCAAGCTAAAAACTAGCGTGGGACATCAAGTCACTCATTCATACAAGGCAGACTAGACTGGACAAGTTTAATGCTGAAAACCCCCTAACTCCTAAAAAATTCAGTAAACAAACAAGGGGAGCTGTGTCCCTTTAATTAGCAAGTTAAGGGTTATTTTCAACCGACTGGAACAAAGAATATATATCTTTGACTGGACTGGACAGACTAATCACAATCAATTTTTTCTTCATCATTCGAAGGCCTGCTTTATTTTCGTAACTCAAGAACCTGGGGAAAATGTTTTTTAATACAAAATAAAAACAATAGAAACAGAAATTTGGCTTTACTATATTTTTCTTAAATAAATGCTGAGGTATGTTTTATTTACGGCAAATTTTGTCATAATTGTAGGGCTGAGATCTAGGCCTATATACAGTGGAAATAATGATGAAAACACGTGGGTAAGAAAGAGCACATGAATATGCAACTAGAAACAACCTGAATGACGTACTTCCGTTGTAACGATAATCGTACGCTATGGGTCTGAACACCTCGTTTTTTTCTCTGCGGTTTGTAACGTGACCTTGCTAGTAACGTTGTACGCTAAAACGGTCTAACGCCATGGGTCTGAACAGGGCCTTAAAAGGGTAACCTTGTACACCCTACATGACATTGGCAAATGTGAATTGCATCAACTTTACTATAGCAAAATGATATGACTCCTTATGAGGATCATCTTTGATCACAATTATACCATTCCATATGACAGCCTAACCCAAACATTGCCTCTTAGATACCAAAATTTACTTCCTTCAAAGAGGAATAATATCAATATATTACCAGTCAAAATTTAGAAAGTGTTAACTGTCATTCCTGTTTATCAATGCTGGTAGAAATGTACATTATGAAAACAGGTTTATTTTAACCATAAATAGTTAGTAGACAGTCTTTGACAGCTGTGCATTTTATATTATACATTTATTCTCCTTGGACATCTCAAATTTATCTATAAAAATGTGTTTGAAATGAACCTTAGAATGGGGTTTTTCGCAAAATTGATTTTATATAGAGATGAGTGCAAAAGTTATCAAATTGAACCAGAATATGGACGAAATATCAATACACAGTACAGTACTGTAATACAGTAAATTAATCTGCTTTTCTCATCTTTACTATTTCATGAACAAGACAATATTACAATTCTACTTTACTGTATATCAATGGATCTCACTATCAGTAATTGTAGTATTCATACGCAAGATGTCCGATATTCCTAAAATGGTCTTGGTAAGTAGGTAAACACATTTGGCATACATCACTAAGAATTGTCCGAGAATAATGGACACTAATTGCCCCAATGAATGTAAGCAACACGCAAATGGAATTCTAGTCACCAGCCCGAGGTCTTCTTTCCGATCTCTGGCTTCTTAAAATAGGCTAATGATTCAAAAGTGAGGTATGCCATGTGATGTGCTTTCATTTGTTCCAATTGCAGAGCTAACTGGAGTCAAATGGTAAATGTATAGATTAAAGGATATGATCAAATGATAATATACAGAGGCAAACGAATGTGTTTGAGATTTTATTATTCTTTCTTTTGACTGGATTGCATTTTCAGTAACGTAGTTTTATTGCTTTTCAAAATGGTCGAGTTAGAAGGTTTAAAAGTAAAGAAAAGTTATAACGTATTTAAAGAAAAATAAAAGCATACATATAATAATTTGAAAGATATATACGAACAGTTGCTCTGTATTTAAAAGTTCTTACTTTGAGCATTTTTCCAATTTGGTGTTTATTAATGTTTTATAACTTTGGCTATGGGTGCATTTGAGGTGAAGATGTTTACTTTTATTTTTATCGCTTTGTATATCCAAATCAATTGTCTTAAAGACATTAAAAATGAAATCAGCCTGGTTTATTGAGAACTGTTTATTTAAAAGACTTTCATACACATTCTCTGAACCCAATTAAACTGAAAGAAAATATTTCCTTCCAAGTAATGGATTATAAAAAAAAACAATCGTAATTCAAGAGAGTGAAGAGTGAACTCAAAACCAGCAAGATTCAACATTTTGAAAGCTTTGGAATCTAAAGGGGAATATCTCTGAATTCATTGATTGTCATTGGCTGTTTTGCTAAACAAAATTCTTACAGAGCACTGAATTCAATTGCATAAGAATGACCCCCTACTTACTGTATAACATAATCCCTTGATATAAACCCCTGCAGGGCCTAGCATTGATTGCATAAGAATGGCCCCCTGTTTTTAACAAAATCCCTCGCTATTAACCCCCGCAGGGCCTGGTATTCGATAGCGTCAAAATAACACAAACAAATTCACTTATTCTTCACGATTGAATCTCTAAATCAGGAATTTTTCATGAAAACAAAAATGTATACTATTGAGTATAAACAGATAAAAGATATAATACGGTTATTGTTTGCGTTCACAAGAGCGCAGGAACGCATGAATGGGACCAACAAATCCTTTCAAACCGTTCTAATACTGGTATGTCTGTTAATTCACACAGCTCCAATAACTACAATATCCAGGTGCCTAAAATGCTTAAAATAGTGCTTTTCAATAGTAGTGTATAACTGTAGTATTTACAGTACTAAAAAAGTATGTTAAAGTAATATGGATTTACTTGTTAAATATATATAGTAGAACTGTAGAACTGCTATAAAGAGAACAACTTGGGGGCCCCAACAAAATTTCTTCTGAATAAGAGTTTGTCATGTAGTGTTACTTAAACATTATTACCATAAAACAACCAAATTTATTTCATAGGAAAGTATCCCCTTAATAGTGGTATATTTATTCAGTAAAGGAAATTATCCTGTTAATAGAGGTGTATTTCTCTTTCTTGATTTCACAGGAAAGTGTTCCCTTATTAGGAATAAGGAATACCTTATTAGGGGTTTACCCGGAATAGAGATGTCCCTAATATTTAATATCAAGGGCCTTTGATAAGCACAGTATCTGAAACATTTGAATGAGCATAAAAAATATAAATATTTTGTATCTAAAATAAAATATTGGCTTCAAAAATTTAATACATGGACAGGATTATATTTTACTATAAATATCCTTTTTAATAATTAATTAAAATCAGAAATGTTTAAGTCATTAATGTGTACAGTACTAGGAAAAGAAAGTTAAGTGACATTCCAATCATGTGACAAAAGTAATGACTGATGTGACACATGTAATAAATATTTATACAGTATTACTTAATAACCTTTGGAAATAAACTATCATACAATTCTGAATTCTTGAAATAATATAAAGTTCTCATTTATTTATAAAAACTCTAAATAAAAAAAATAAAATATGAAAAGAAAAAAACATTCCAGGAGATAAAAAAAATTGGGACAAGACGGTTGAGAGTTAAAAACCTGTTTGGCAAAAAAACATAAATCCCCTAGACTCAGCGATAGAACCGTTCCGTGTCCATGCCTATAGAAATCAAACCAAACCGATTATTGGCAGTTGTTTGGAGGTCAAATATTTGCTAATTTATTCGCTTTCCATATAAGGGCATCAGACTGCATATTAGGATATTATGAACGAGCTAAGTTCTGGCAACCAGCCAAGTTTGATTCATAGCGAATAATTGGAGCTGAAATAGACCGGATTGGCAGCCATAATGAAATCAGGCATACTGTACTGGTGTAAAATCAAAAATGATTTATGAATAAATTAAAAATATTAATTTACTATAATATTTGATATTAATTTAAAATAATGTAATGAAAATTTTTCAATAAAATCCGTAAATCTTTTTTTTTTTGCATACTACTACTAGGCTTCATTTTTTAGATAATTATAATTAATTCAACACATTAATTATTATTCATGTAGTCATTAATGTTAATTTATGCATATAACTACGTACTATTAGTATTACAGCATAAAGCATGTATTCATGACATTGGCAAAGATGCATAGACATTCGGAAGGGAAAGTTTCCAGGGTTCTAAAATTACTGAAGCGTAATAAAGTTGGTATCACGCTGTTACAAGACCAAGGGTTGGTGTCACTGCAGTACCAATCACATTTATTATGTTATAAATATATACTGTATATACAAAATACAGATGTTTTCTCATAGGGAACTAAAATAGTTATTATAAGCTTTGACAAGTAGATTTATACAATAGGTCAAAATTATTGTTACTTCCTAGTTTGGTGTTCAAAGTCAACACTTCCTACTGTAGGCCTAAAATAGTAATACTAAAAAATGCAATAAAATTACGTATAATATCATTAAATTCATTTGTATTTACTATTAATACCAATGAACCCGGCATAGTTTCAACACGACAGCTTGAGCCAAGATTTTTTTTCTTCGTACTGTACCATTTCTTGTTTATTACAGATTAAACATAGGCCTATATTTTTTTTTATAGATCAACATGATTTTTTAATCCAGGTTTGAAATAGAATACAGTACATACACATACAGTAGGCCTATGTATTCTAATAATTTGGTGTCGGTTTGTACTAATAACACTACTATGAAAAACTACCTGGTAGGCACTTAAATCATGGAGGTATAAAATACCTCCATGCTTAAATATTGCATTGATTTTGCCTCATTTGCAGCATCTAAATGTATGACCGACTATTTTGAGACTGAGTGGCATAAACATAAGTTTTATAACCCAAAAATGGTAAACATTAAAACCATCTATGATTTTGCATTGAACCGGTTAAGTCTAGTCACTTAACTCATTTTTATGATGGTGGTGGTGATGACGTTCTATGATGTACCGGTTTTATTCCACGTACTGCAAATTTCTAATTTACAAAGTCTGTATTATACTCCAATATTTGTTTATTTTTAATGATCATATTAGTTGCCAAGTGGCAAAAAAAAAGTAGCTTACGATATGCCAGTCCTCTTCCAGTGAGCTTGAAGCCGAAAAGTAACCAGTATCGTGGACCAACTGCAACTCTTTGAATATCCCACCACTCGGCAAAACATCCATCTTTGCAGGCAAACTTAGGTGCAAAGCACACTAAAGTCAATAAGCCAACAAACAAGGCGAAAATAGTAAGAGCTATAAAGGCTATAAACCGTCCAAGGGTTGCGAAAATCCTAGAATGCCTACAAAACTACTAACGCTGTCCTAGCTAGCCTGGCTTCGATGACTAACATAGAAATGCATAGTGAATCGAAAGAATCCATAATCAACCGGCTACTTAGCATAACAACCAATCAAAATGCGTTTTGCCATCTAAGTAACTCAGGTCACAATTGACCAATCAGCGCACTGGTAGTGTAATCTACAGCGGCGGTGACGTGCGGAGTTAAATCAACTTTTTTTTTACGATATTAAAATATAAATTTATTATTTTCGATATCTAAGTCAAATGATAACCTATTAATAATTTCTCGATTTTAATTTCTGAAAATCATCATTATTAGTAATACAGATATGACATATTCAATCGTAAAGTAACTGAAACAAGTGAATGTATCTATATGACTCAATCTAGCTTCTAACGATTCAACCAATCTTTGATATTCCCTGTACTTTATATATTAATTATTTGGGCCAAGTAATTTAACTATTTAGATGTTTATGCTATGTTTTTCGACCGAGTTATTATTAAATATAGACATACAGTACTACAGTAATACAAAATATTGTAAAGGAATTTACATATATATATATATATATATATATATATATATATATATATAAATCCAAAGGCAAATTACTGAAAAAATGACAATGCTGTGGGTATCAGTGGCTGGATCTCAATGGAGATACAAAATAAAAGCGAAAAGCTAAATCAAAACGAGAAGTAAAACAGCCAGAAAAGTTAGCAGAGCTTTCGGGCAACACTAGCCCTTCATCCCTTCATATATATATATTTCGTGTACCCCATTTATATTGCTTAAAAAAACTCCGTCATAAGTGTAAAATGTGTACTGTATTCCAAGCATACTGATATGAGGGTCCCTAGATCGTGAGAGTCCCTATGATCAGTTTCGGTTGGACGGACCACCCTCGTAATATAAAATAAAGTCACACGCGTATTACTATATTTTTGCAACCTCATATTATCTTTCTTAAACTGACAGAACGTATTTCAGTAGGACATTGGCTGTGCAACGATTGTTTATACGATTGCTAAATAATATTACAACGATGAGCATCAACTTGAAAATAACGGAAAACAATTCAGGATCTACATCCTCTCAAAACAATAACCTTTTTGACCCAAACAGGCATCGCCCATTTCCGGATAGCCAATCGGTAAGACACTCCGGAACCATTACTCGACTGCGTCCTTATTAGACATCCAGGCCCACATTATCAAGTCCATTGTTTTTTGTTTTTTTTTTTTTCATTCAGTTATGTCATGGAGAATTCGCCATTATTTTATAATCTCAGCTAGCTCTACAGGCCCGTTTACACACAGGTGAGCGGTAAAGCTTGTTTCCCATTAGCGACGCAACGCAAAGACGTAACGCAACGTTAGTTATTTGACCACCAATCACAAACGTATTCTACCACTGGCTTGTGATTGGTCAACACGCTTGCGTTGCGCGCACGTCCTTGCGTTGCGTCTCTAGTGGGAACCACGCTTAGCAAGCATTAGCTTGTCCCGTGTACAGTAAAATCTGTACTATCCTTCACGTTGTGTGTAAATGGTCATAATAAGGAATAACATAGATTCTATATTTTTATTATCGTTACCGCTCGTCGGTGTAAATTTACCTTTAATCATGCAGTACTTAAAAACCCCAAAGCACGGAGTTTAGGGGTTTCCTTTATAAATCGTGAAGGTCACTTTACGTAGGTTGGTGTATGTATGTTTATTGACGTATTCTTGTGTGTAGGCCTAAATATTGTATAGATTTTTGTAAAATAATAAAACCACAAATATGTTTGTGGGCGGAAGTATAATGGCCGCTTAACAGAAAAAAGTTGATCAAACCCGGAAGCTTTATAGTACAAAAAGGATTTGTATTTGAATGCATTTAAAGTCAAGGTTTGAAAGATTAAGAAAATAATTGTAAAAAAAAACACGTATTTGTGCATAATAGCCTATGCGAGTAATGAATGCCGTAATAAAGTTGTTTAATTGTTGAGGGCGCTAATTATATACATGTTTAATGTCGTAAACTCATTAAATTGAATACACAATCTTCTACGATGAATATTTGATACTAAATCGGATCCATTAGAATGATATTTTGATTAAAATCATTGTACTTTCTTTCCATACAAAAATCGAAACGCCGAATGGTGGAACTAACATAAAAAATACATCAGTACAAACTTGTATATTCCTGCTCACCAAACTATTCAATTGTTCACAATTTCGGAGGTAAATGTAGAGTTAAAATGTAAAATCTAAATGATATTTGAAAAGTACTTAAAAGATAATGAAAACAGGTAATTACTAATATCCTGAAAGAACTTTGTTTTAAATTTAAAAATAGACGTTTTTGTGTGTGAGTATAGCGGCTACTGTATCTACACGGAACTTAGTGGCGTTTAAAACAATTATTACCATCGTTTATTTTTGTCAGAAAACATAATTTACTTAATGCTAATGCTAGTGACGTCATACTGAAAAACCTATAACTAATGAAAAGATGATCAAATTCAACTGTTTAATTCATGCAAGCAGGGAAGAATAACATTCAAGTACCGTATTTTACCTACTGTAGAGCCTCAACTATAGAAGGCGCTATATCAATTTTGACTCTTGTCATATCATCATCGTTTGAAGTGCCTCGTGTATGTATACAGTATCTGTATATTTATTTTATTTTCACAATAACAAACAGCGATATAAAAACAAATTAAATATTATTTTCCGATGCTATTTTTCTTGATTATACTACAAAAATATTATATTAAATATTATACAAATTTTTAAAACAAAATATAATATACTGAAATGTGAACGGCAAAAATGAAAGATAAATAAATAGATAAAAATAAAAAAGTTGTTATTTTTGTTGGTAAATTTACATAAACCGACAACAAGCCTGCATTCTCAACATACCATCCACGTTTAAGTATGTGCTCACTAACAGAGGTAAGAACACAATTACAAAATAAATTGTAATAGTTTACCGTTTTGTGTTTGAGACGTTAAGGATGCTAAGAAATGTATTTTTGTTTGTAGGCCTGTTAACGACGACGCACGTTGAATCATAATTTCTGACAAGGACAGGCTTTTAAAATGTATATTTCAATAAAATGTAATGGAAATATGTAACATTTGGACTAATTAGCAAACAGAATATTTGTCAAAATGTCAATACACGTAAAAACGATGTAATATGATGGGCCTACTTAACGCGGATCACATGTTTTCCTTTAACATGTTAAGTAGGCCTACTGTTTTTATTTTGCATGAATAAGTGAATTTTTAAAGTAAATAAGTGTAAACATATATCAATTTATATTATAAACATCATGGGAAAAACAATCTATGATTTAATGGCCTATTTATTATTTAAGACACTTGCTATTAAAAGCATTATTGTTTATCATGAACTTGTGCAATATATGCATATGTACATGATTCGCAATTATTAGAAAAACATGACATGAATTCCTAAGACCCAGCATCAACGCAGGAATGATTATTATTATTGACATTCATTAAATGGTGTAGCAAAAATGTCACCAAACTTTGTCACTTTTCTCAGACTTCCGATCCATTATCAGCTACATAATTTTTACATTTTTTTTTGCATATAAAAATTTTTCCTGTGTTTTTTCATTATACTGTTAAAACCTTAAAGGTATCCCATAGCAACGACCAGGCCGAATAAGAAAAATAGGCCTACCATTACTGGGGTATTTCCCAAAATCTTCCACGATGCATTGAACCACATAATATTCATCTATTGTAAATTTCCATATGACCAGACATATAAAAGCACACGCCTAGCATTCAATGGGTCGTAGTTTATGGTTGTAGTAAATATTGGCACCTTTTTGTTGGTAGAGGTACAGTAGGTTTATAGTAATAATTTTATTTAATAAGCGCTTTTCTAACAAAATCAACGCGCACACAATAAACAAATTCTACGTATAGAATTACACACAAAATAAATATACTGTAACATGAGTGTATCTTGTACGAGATCTTGTAGGCCTACCTCCCTGATTTAACGTATATGTATGTAATGATTCTCTCTGTAAGCACGAAATATATTGTAATTAATACATTTTTCAAGAGAATACATCCCGTAGTGATTTCCAGCCAATTTTCTTACCAATATGGCATGTATAATACGGTTTTTTTTTATCAGACGGAATGTTAATAAAAACCTAATCTATGATGTACGCGTATTAGGCCTAAACCATAATTTCTCTTCCCCAGACCATCATATCTTTCAATACTTTAGCATGCATTACTTAAGCTTAATCAATTCCTTAATAATGTCAATAATAAGAAAACAAAGAACATGTTGTATGCTATTATACATAGTATAGTAGGCCTACAATCATAAAGTTAGATTGTATAGCTCAATGATTAGATATTAGTATATGTCATGAATCGTCTTGGACTTCCTCCAGGCGAACAATCTCAAACTAAATATTCGTTGTTATAATTCCTGTTTTATAGTTCTGTATTAAACCTCAACCAACATAATTTTACACAAAAACACCAGTTCTATTATTAATAAATTATTTTTACGAGTTAAGAATTTAAATCAGTAAAGAATAAACTAGAAATTCAGAATGTTATGTGATGAATTTTATAATCGCGCAATTTCCAACAACCACACCCGATATGCAACGTATCTTGGTGGCGCTAGGCCTATGGTACGATGGCCTCATCAGAGGCATAGAGAACTGGATTTAATTCATAGCCTAGATAATATATAAACTCTTTTCCTTTGCGTTCTCTTATTCTATTAAACAATCAGATACTTATACACATATTATATAGGATATCATTACCAATAACGATGCTTTAGTATTGTTCTGTGGAAAAAATCTGTCGTGTCGTAATAGGGCGTTGGTAGAGGGAAACTTACAAAATCGCTTTGTTTACAAGCGAGTTACGAAGGAACACAGTGCAGTTAGCGAACGTCACATTCAATAAAAACAATTTAAAAACATACCTGCGTTTTCCGACCACTGAATATCCCTTAAAATGTGTAGTTTTATACATTTCCACTGTTATAAAGTAGAATATCATTGTAAAAATCAACAAAAATGCTCGAAATTAATATAAGCTCAC